>NC_143160.1:4653660-4861950 GCF_041381405.1 Jatropha curcas | reverse complement strand
TTGTTCCTATGTGAACAAAGCATTGCATAATTTTGATTCTTCTTTCTCATGCTGGCAACAGCCCTTATACCAGTATATTTGCTTTCTTTCTTGTGTGTGTGAGTGGCTGTCTGGCAAACTGTGGGTGTGTGACTCGTGAGCTTCTAATTTTGAGCTGTTTTGTGATGTTCAATCTTCTGCTTGAAAAAGGCAAATCTAAGCCTCCTTTTATATGCTAAAATCAAAGTAGGCTTTAGTTTACTTGGGGTGGATGACTCGTGAGGTTCTGATTTTGAGCTCTTTTGTGATATTCAATCTTCTGCGTGAAAAAGACCCATGAGCATCTGATTTTGAGCTCTTTTGTGATATTCAATCTTCTGCTTGAAAGAGACTCATGAGCTTCTGATTTTGAGCCCTTTTCTAATATTCAATCCTCTGCTTGAAAAGGGGAAATCTGAGACTCGTTTTAAATGCTTAAATCAAGGTGGGCGACTCATGATCTTCTAATTTTGAACTCTTTTGTGATTTTCAATCTTCTGCTTGAAAAAGGGAACCTAAGCTTCCTTTTATATTCTTAAATCAAGGTCGGCTGCTGTTTACTTTGAGTGGGTGACTCGTGAGCCTCTGATTTTGAGCTATTTTGTGATATTCAATCTTCTGCTTTAAAAGGGATAATCTGAGGCTCCTTTGATATGCTGAAATCAATGTCGGCTTTAGTTTTAAATTCGGTGAATGTTGTTGCTCTGTGAACAAAGCATTGCATGATTTTGATTCTTCTTTCTCATGCTGGCAACAGCCCTTATACCAATATATTTGCTTTCTTTCTTGTGTGTGTGAGTGGCTATCTGGCAAACTGTGGGTGTGTGACTCGTGAGCTTCTAATTTTGAGCTGTTTTGTGATGTTCAATCTTCTGCTTGAAAAAGGGAAATCTAAGCCTCCTTTTATATGCATAAATCAAGGTCGGCTGCTGTTTACTTTGAGTGGGTGACTCGTGAGCCTCTGATTTTGAGCTATTTTGTGATATTCAATCTTCTGCTTTAAAAGGGATAATCTGAGGCTCCTTTGATATGCTGAAATCAATGTCGGCTTTAGTTTTAAATTCGGTGAATGTTGTTGCTATGTGAACAAAGCATTGCATAATTTTGATTCTTCTTTCTCATGCTGGCAACAGCCCTCATACCAGTATATTTGCTTTCTTTCTTGTGTGTGTGAGTGGCTGTCTGGCAAACTGTGGGTGTGTGACTCGTGAGCTTCTAATTTTGAGCTGTTTTGTGATGTTCAATCTTCTGCTTGAAAAAGGCAAATCTAAGCCTCATTTTATATGCTAAAATCAAAGTAGGCTTTAGTTTACTTGGGGTGGATGGCTCGTGAGGTTCTGATTTTGAGCTATTTTTTGATATTCAATCTTCTGCGTGAAAAAGACCCATGAGCGTCTGATTTTGAGCTCTTTTGTGATATTCAATCTTCTGCTTGAAAGAGACTCTAGGGCTTCTGATTTTGAGCCCTTTTCTGATATTCAATCCTCTGCTTGAAAAGGGCAAATCTGAGACTCGTTTTAAATGCCTAAATCAAGGTGGGCGACTCATGATCTTCTAATTTTGAGCTCTTTTGTGATTTTCAATCTTCTGCTTGAAAAAGGGAACCTAAGCCTCCCTTTATATTCTTAAATCAAGGTCGGCTGCTGTTAACTTTGAGTGGGTGACTTGTGAGCCTCTGATTTTGAGCTATTTTGTGATATTCAATCTTCTGCTTTAAAAGGGATAATCTGAGGCTCCTTTGATATGCTGAAATCAATGTCGGCTTTAGTTTTAAATTTGGTGAATGTTGTTGCTATGTGAACAAAGCATTGCATGATTTTGATTCTTCTTTCTCATGCTGGCAACAGCCCTTATACCAGTATATTTGCTTTCTTTCTTGTGTGTGTGAGTGGCTGTCTGGCAAACTGTGGGTGTGTGACTCGTGAGCTTCTAATTTTGAGCTGTTTTGTGATGTTCAATCTTCTGCTTGAAAAAGGCAAATCTAAGCGTGCTTTTATATGCTAAAATCAAAGTAGGCTTTAGTTTACTTGGGGTGGATGACTCGTGAGGTTCTGATTTTGAGCTCTTTTGTGATATTCAATCTTCTGCGTGAAAAAGACTCATGAGCGTCTGATTTTGAGCTCTTTTGTGATATTCAATCTTCTGCTTGAAAGAGACTCATGAGCTTCTGATTTTGAGCCCTTTTCTGATATTCAATCCTTTGCTTGAAAAGGGCAAATCTGAGACTCGTTTTAAGTGCTTAAATCAAGGTGGGCGACTCATGATCTTCTAATTTTGAGCTCTTTTGTGATTTTCAATCTTCTGCTTGAAAAAGGGAACCTAAGCCTCCTTTTATATTCTTTAATCAAGGTCGGCTGCTGTTTACTTTGAGTGGGTGACTCGTGAGCCTCTGATTTTGAGCTATTTTGTGATATTCAATCTTCTGCTTTAAAAGGGATAATCTGAGGCTCCTTTGATATGCTGAAATCAATGTCGGCTTTAGTTTTAAATTTGGTGAATGTTGTTCCTATGTGAACAAAGCATTGCATAATTTTGATTCTTCTTTCTCATGCTGGCAAAAGCCCTTATACCAGTATATTTGCTTTCTTTCTTGTGTGTGTGAGTGGCTGTCTGGCAAACTGTGGGTGTGTGACTCGTGAGCTTCTAATTTTGAGCTGTTTTGTGATGTTCAATCTTCTGCTTGAAAAAGGCAAATCTAAGCCTCCTTTTATATGCTAAAATCAAAGTAGGCTTTAGTTTACTTGGGGTGGATGACTCGTGAAGTTCTGATTTTGAGCTCTTTTGTGATATTCAATCTTCTGCGTGAAAAAGACCCATGAGCATCTGATTTTGAGCTCTTTTGTGATATTCAATCTTCTGCTTGAAAGAGACTCATGAGCTTCTGATTTTGAGCCCTTTTCTAATATTCAATCCTCTGCTTGAAAAGGGCAAATCTGAGACTCGTTTTAAATGCTTAAATCAAGGTGGGCGACTCATGATCTTCTAATTTTGAACTCTTTTGTGATTTTCAATCTTCTGCTTGAAAAAGGGAACCTAAGCTTCCTTTTATATTCTTAAATCAAGGTCGGCTGCTGTTTACTTTGAGTGGGTGACTCGTGAGCCTCTGATTTTGAGCTATTTTGTGATATTCAATCTTCTGCTTTAAAAGGGATAATCTGAGGCTCCTTTGATATGCTGAAATCAATGTCGGCTTTAGTTTTAAATTCGGTGAATGTTGTTGCTCTGTGAACAAAGCATTGCATGATTTTGATTCTTCTTTCTCATGCTGGCAACAGCCCTTATACCAATATATTTGCTTTCTTTCTTGTGTGTGTGAGTGGCTATCTGGCAAACTGTGGGTGTGTGACTCGTGAGCTTCTAATTTTGAGCTGTTTTGTGATGTTCAATCTTCTGCTTGAAAAAGGGAAATCTGGGCCTCCTTTTATATGCATAAATCAAGGTAGGCTTTAGTTTACTTTGATTGGGTGACTCGTGAGCTTCTGATTTTTAGCTGGTTTGTGATGTTCAATCTTCTGCTTTAAAAAGGCGAATATGAGCCCCCTTTTATATGCTTAAATCAATGTCGGCTTTAGTTTTAAATTCGGTGAACGTTGTTGCTATGTGAACAAATCATTGCTTAATTTTGATTCTTCTTTCTCATGCTGGCAACAGCCCTTATACCAGTATATTTGCTTTCTTTCTTGTGTGTGTGAGTGGCTGTCTGGCAAACTGTGGGTGTGTGACTCGTGAGCTTCTAATTTTGTGCTATTTTGTGATGTTCAATCTTCTGCATGAAAAAGGCAAATCTAAGCCTCCTTTTATATGCTAAAATCAAAGTAGGCTTTAATTTACTTGGGGTGGATGACTCGTGAGGTTTTGATTTTGAGCTCTTTTGTGATATTCAATCTTCTGCATGGAAAAGACTCATGAGCTTCTGATTTTGAGCTCTTTTGTGATAATCAATCTTCTGCGTGAAAAAGACTCATGAGCTCTTTTGTGATATTCAATCTTCTGCTTGAAAAAGACTCGTGAGCTTCTGATTTTGAGCTCTTTTGTGATATTCAATTTTCTGCTTGAAAAAGGCAAATCTGAGACTCCTTTTTCATGATTAAATGAAGGTGGGGGATTCATGAGCTTCTAATTTTGGGCTCTTTTGTGATGTTCAATCTTCTGCTTGAAAAAGGGAATCTGTGCCTCCTTTTATATGCTTAAATAAACGTCGACTGTTGTTTACTTTGAGTAGGCAACTCGTGAGCTTCTGATTTTCAGCTATTTTGTGATATTCAATCTTTTACTTTAAAAGGGATAATCTGAGGCTCCTTTTATATGCTTAAATCAATGTCGGCTTTGTTTTACATTGGGTGAATGTTGTCTGTATGTGAACAAAGGTTGGCATAATTTTGATCCTTGTTTCTGATGTTGGCAACAGCCCTTATACCAATATATTTGCTTTCTTTCTAGTGTGTGTGAGTGGCTGTCTGGCGAACTTTGGGTGTGTGACTCGTGAGCTTCTAATTTTGAGATGTTTTGTGATGTTCAATCTTCTGCATGAAAAGGGGAAATCTGAGCCTCCTTTTATATGCTTAAATCAAGGTCGGCTTTAGTTTACTTTGATTGGGTGACTCGTGAGCTTCTGATTTTTAGCTCTTTTGTGATGTTCAATCTTCTGCTTTAAAAAGGCGAATCTGAGCCCCCTTTTATATGCTTAAATTAATGTCGGCTTTAGTTTTACATTCGGTGAATGTCGTTGAACAAAGCTTTGCATAATTTTGATCCTTGTTTCTCATGCTAGCAACAGCCCTTATACCAATATATTTGCTTTCTTTCTTTTGTGTGTGAGTGGCTGTCTGGCGAACTTTGGGTGTGTGAATCGTGAGCTTCTAATTTTGAGCTGTTTTGTGTTATTCAATCTTCTGCTTGAAAAAGGCGAATCTGAGCGTCCTTTTATATGCTAAAATCAAGGTCGGCTTTAGTTTACTTTGGGTGGATGACTCATGAGGTTCTGATTTTGAGCTCTTTTGTGATATTCAATCTTCTGCGTGAAAAAGACTCATGAGCTCTTCTGTGATATTCAATCTTCTGCATGAAAAAGACTCATGAGCTTCTGATTTTGAGCTCTTTTGTGATATTCAATCTTCTGCGTGAAAACGACTCATGAGCTCTTTTGTGATATTCAATCTTCTGCTTGAAAAAGACTCATGAGCTTCTGATTTTGAGCTCTTTTGTGATATTCATTCTTCTGCTTGAAAAAGGCAAATCTGAGACTCCTTTTGCATGATTAAATCAAGGTGGGGGACTCATGAGCTTCTAATTTTGAGCTCTTTTGTGATGTTCAATCTTCTGCTTGAAAAAGGGAACCTAAGCCTCCTTTTATATGCTTAAAACAAGTTCGGCTGCTGTTTACTTTGAGTGGGGGACTCGTGAACTTCTGATTTTGAGCTATGTTTTGATATTCAATCTTCTGCTTTAAAAGGGATAATCTGAGGCTCCTATTATATGCTTAAATTAATGACGGCTTTAGTTTTAAATTCGGTGAATGTTGTTGCTGTGTGAACAAAGCTTTGCATAATTTTGATCCTTGTTTCTCATGCCGGCAACAGCCCTTATACCAGTATATTTGCTTTCTTTCTTGTGTGTCTGAGTGGCTGTCTGGCGAACTTTGGGTGGGTGACTCGTGGGCTTCTAATTTTTAGCTCCTTTGTGATGTTCAATCTTCTGCATGAAAAAGGGGAATCCAAGCCTCCTTTTATATACATAAATCAAGGTCGGTTTTTGTTTGCTTTGATTGGGTGACTCGCGAGCTTCTGTCTTTTAGCTGGTTTGTGATGTTCAATCTTCTGCTTTAAAAAGGCGAATCTGAGCCTCCTTTTATATGCTTATATCAATGTCGGCTTTATTTTTACGTTCGGCGAATGTTGTTGCTATGTGAACTAAGCTTTGCATAATTTTTATTCTTGTTTCTCATGCTTGCAACAGCCCTTATACCAATATATTTGCTTTTTTTCTTGTGTGTGTGAGTGGCTGTCTGGCGAACTTCGGGTGTTTGACTCGTGAGCTTCTAATTTTGAGCTGTTTTGTGATATTCAATCTTCTGCTTGAAAAAGGCGAATCTGAGCGTCCTTTTATATGCTAAAATCAAGGTCGGCTTTAGTTCACTTTGGGTGCATGACTCATGAGGTTCTAATTTTGAGCTCTTTTGTGATATTCAATCTTCTGCGTGAAAAAGACTCATGAGCTTCTGATTTTGAGCTCTTTTGTGATATTCAATGTTCTGCTTGAAAAAGGCAAATCTGGGACTCCTTTAACATAATTAAATCAAGGTGGGGACTCATGAGCTTCTAATTTTGAGCTCTTTTGTGATGTTCAATCTTCTGCTTGAAAAAGGGAACCTAAGCCTCCTTTTATATGCTTAAAACAAGTTCGGCTGCTGTTTACTTTGAGTGGGGGACTCGTGAACTTCTGATTTTGAGCTATGTTTTGATATTCAATCTTCTGCTTTAAAAGGGATAATCTGAGGCTCCTATTATATGCTTAAATTAATGACGGCTTTAGTTTTAAATTCGGTGAATGTTGTTGCTGTGTGAACAAAGCTTTGCATAATTTTGATCCTTGTTTCTCATGCTGGCAACAGCCCTTATACCAGTATATTTGCTTTCTTTCTTGTGTGTCTGAGTGGCTGTCTGGCGAACTTTGGGTGGGTGACTCGTGGGCTTCTAATTTTTAGCTCCTTTGTGATGTTCAATCTTCTGCATGAAAAAGGGGAATCCGAGCCTCCTTTTATATACATAAATCAAGGTCGGTTTTTGTTTACTTTGATTGGGTGACTCGCGAGCTTCTGTCTTTTAGCTGGTTTGTGATGTTCAATCTTCTGCTTTAAAAAGGCGAATCTGAGCCTCCTTTTATATGCTTATATCAATGTCGGCTTTATTTTTACGTTCGGCGAATGTTGTTGCTATGTGAACTAAGCTTTGCATAATTTTTATTCTTGTTTCTCATGCTTGCAACAGCCCTTATACCAATATATTTGCTTTTTTTCTTGAGTGTGTGAGTGGCTGTCTGGCGAACTTTGGGTGTTTGACTCGTGTGCTTTTAATTTTGAGCTGTTTTGTGATGTTCAATCTTCTGCTTGAAAAAGGGGAATCTGAGCCTCCTTTTATGCGCTTAAATCGAGGTCGGCTGTTGTTTACTTCGAGTGGGTGACTCGTGTGCTTCTGATTTTGAGCTATTTTGTGATATTCAATCTTCTGCTTTAAAAAGGAGAATCTGAGCCTCCTTTTTTTTATGCTTGAATCAATGTCGGTTTTAGTTTTACATTCGGTGAATGTTGTTGGTATGTGAACAAAGCTTGGCATAATTTTGATGCTTGTCTCTCATTTTGGCAACAACCGTTATACCAATATATTTGCTTTCTTTCTTGTGTGTGTGAGTGGCTGTCTGGCGAACTTTGGGTGGGTGACTCATAAGCTCTTGATTTTGAGCTGTTTTATGATGTTCAATCTTCTGCTTGAAAAAGGCAAATCTGAGCCTCCTTTTATATGCTTAAATCAAGGTCGGCTTTACTTTACTTTGGTTGGATGACTCGTGAGCTTCTGATTTTGAGCTGTTTTGTGATGTTCAATCTTCTGCTTGAAAAAAGCGATTTGGTTGGATGACTCGTGAGCTTCTTGTTTTGAGCTGTTTTGTGATGTTCAATCTTCTGCTTTAAAAAGGAGAATCTGAGCCTCCTTTTTTTATGCTTGAATCAATGTCGGTTTTAGTTTTACATTCGGTGAATGTTGTTGGTATGTGAACAAAGCTTGGCATAATTTTGATCCTTGTTCTCATTTTGGCAACAACCGTTACACCAATATATTTGCTTTCTTTCTTGTGTGTGTGAGTGGCTGTGCGGCGAACTTTGCGTGGGTGACTCGTAAGCTCTTGATTTTGAGCTGTTTTATGATGTTCAATCTTCTGCTTGGAAAAGGCAAATCTGAGCCTCCTTTTATATGCTTAAATCAAGGTCGGCTTTACTTTACTTTAGTTGGATGACTCGTGAGCTTCTGATTTTGAGCTGTTTTGTGATGTTCAATCTTTTGCTTGAAAAAAGAAATTTGTTTGGATGACTCGTGAGCTTCTTGTTTTGAGCTGTTTTGTGATGTTCAATCTTCTGCTTGAAAAAAGCGAATCTGAGTCTCCTTTTATATACTTGAATCAAGGTCGGCTTTAGTTTTACATTCGGTGAATGTCATTGGTTTGTGAATAAAGTTTGGCATAATTTTGATCCTTATTTCTCATGTTGGCAACAGCCCTTGTACCAATATATCTGCTTTCTTTCTTGTGTGTGTGAATGGCTGTTTGGCGAACTTTGGGTGAGTGACTCATGAGCTTCTGATTTTGAGATTTTTTGTGATTTTCAATCTTCTGCTTGAAAAGGCGAATCTGCGCTTCCTTTTATATGCTTAAATCAAGGGCAGCTTTAGTTTTACATTTGGTGAATGTTGTTGGTATGTGAACAAAGTTTTGCATAATTTTGATTCTTGTTTTTGATGTTGGCAGCAACCCTTATACTAATATATCTGCTTTCTTTTATTTGCGTGTGAGTGGCTGTCTGGCGAACTTTGGGTGGGTGACTCAGTGAGCTTCAGATTTTGAGCTGTTTTGTGATGTTCAATTTTCTGCTTGAAAAAAGGTGAATCTTAGCCTCCTTTTATTTGGCAATGTTTGCCATTGTGGTAGTTTATGAGCTTAATTATTAGTCAACTGTAGTAATTTTAGATCGTCTTCTTGCATGCAGAGACTTTGATTAGTACAATTAGAAAATGTAACTCAATGAGTTAAGCCAGTAAGATATACTTTTAGTTAAGAATAGGAGTATATATGCTCATTTTTAATTATTAATAATCGTTATAAACTCTCAATTTTTACAAGCAGTAAAGATGGGTACAAAATCTGCTAGATTGAACAAAATGGGCACAAGTTGATTTTGTGGCCCTCGCAAAATCGAGTACCCAAAGTCAAATCTGCATAGAAGACAGACACCCATTTTAGCCAAACTAAACACCTAAAAGTTCCGCTTCTACCGGTGCTTTTACAGTTATAACCTTCCCAGTACACTGTAAGTATCTGTTTTACAGAATAAAGCCTGCCCCACTTTTTTTTATTTGATTTTTTAGTATGATATTAGCTGAAGATGCATTTTTCTCCAATCAAGAGGCATGTCGATCACGATAATGAGACATGATAAATTTTATATTTTATATTTTAATTATTCTAATTTAATTTAATTATGATTAAAAATATTTTTAGGAAAGAGAAAAATATGTATTTTGTTAATGTTCTTTTTTCTTTATGTTTGTATGATTTAATAGATATCTTTTTTGTATGGTTATAGAGAAAATTCAGAGTTCATTTGAAGATGATATAATGTTTTTTTTTTTAAATCTTTTTTACTGAAATTAATTAACTTATTTATTTCAAATTGTAACTTATAATAATGGATAAATAAAATACTTCGTTAAACTGATTAACCGATCAATATTGGATCCTAAAGTGATTTGTTTTGTAATTTTCATTTATTAACTTGGGTTTATTTTATTTTATTTTATTTTTACATCAAATTTCATTAAATTATGGGCTTCTCAGTTGAAAAAGGGTGGTTTTTGAAATTAAAATTGATAATTTTTGTTTTTTTTTTTTGTTATACGATGAGTTTTGAGGAGAGTTTCATTTTAAATAATAATTTTTTTTTTGTTATTGAATTAATTTGTAACTATTATCACTTTAACAAGAAATATAGGACATTTTGATGATCAAGTATTTTTAATTTTTTTGATATTATTTTCTTTTATATTCTAAATTTGTTTGACTTGAAATAAAATATTGTGTATGATATTGAAAAAAAAAAGAACTATTTTTTCGTTTCAGGTCACTTTTGTGGGTTTTTTAAGAATTTGCGTGCGTATATTTTTTTCGTAATGCACCGGATAAGTAATACTGTCACTAGCCAAAGTAAATATCATTATTGATTCAGTTTATTTTTTCATTTCATTTGTTTTACTTAGTAATAACAAATAATTATTTATTATTGTTATTTTTTATTAGTTATTATATAAATATTGATTTGCATATGAGTGAAGTGGATGAAGATCCAGTCGACTTGTTTTTTTTAAAATGTTATATGAATGTTAAAAGTAATAAAATTCAAGAGCAAATCATCATTGAATAATAAAAAAAAGAAAAAAAATATTAAGAAAATTGAAATATTGGAAAAACTAATAAAAACATTATTAAGAATTTCAAAATTCTATGTTTTATCTGCAAATTCTATATATATATGAATGGTAACGAGACATGATAATTTTTATATTTTATTTTTAAAATATTAGAATTTATTTTATTTATAAGTTAAAATATTTTTAGGAGAGATAAAAAATATATATTTTTTAAATGTTCTTTTTTCTTTATGTTTGTATTATTTAATAGTTATCTTTTTTAAAAAATAAATTTTCAAATAGAATTTTTTTTTTTTTTTTTTGTATGGTTATATAGAAAATTCAGAGTTTATTTGAAGATGATACAATGTTTTTTTTTTAAATCTTTTTTACTGAAATTAATTAACTTATTTATTTCAAATTGTAAGTTATAATAATTGATAAATAAAATACCTCGATAAACTGATTAACTGATCAATATTGGGATCTTAAAGTGTTTTGTTTTGTAATTTTCACTTATTAATTTGGCTTTAATTCTTTTTTTTTTGTCTATCGACATCAAATTTCATTTAATTATGGGCTTTTCAATTGAAAAAAAAAGTTGTTTTTGAAATTAAAATTGATAATTTTTGTTTTCTTGTTATGAGTTTTGAGAGGAGTTTTATTTTAAATAATAATTTTTTTATTTTTTTGTTATTGAATTAATTTGTAACTATTATCACTTTAACAAAAAATATACGAAATTTTGATAATCAAGTATTTTTAATTTTTTTCATATTATTTTCTTTTATATTCTAAATCTGTTTGACTTGAAATAAAATAGTGTGTATGATAGTGAAAAAAAAAGAATTATTTTTTTTTTATTTTAGGTCACTTTTGGGGGTTTTTTTAAGAATTTACGTGCGTATATTTTTTTCCTTAATGCACCGGATAAGTAATACCGTCACTAGCCAAAGTAAATATCATTATTGATTTTTTCATTTCATTTGTTTTACCTAGCAATAACAAATAATTTATTATTATTTTTTTTTTTATTAGTGGTTATATAAATATTGATTTGCAGATGAGGGAAGGGGATGAAGATCCAGCCGACTTGTTTTTTTTTTAAATGTTATATGAATGTTAAAAGTAATAAAATTCAAGAGCAAATCATCATTGAATAATAAAAAAGAGAGAAAAAATGATTAAGAAAATTGAAATATTAGAAAAATTAATAAAAACATTATTAAGAATTTCAAAATTCTATGTTTTATCTGCAAATTCTATATATATATATGAATGGTAACGAGACATGATAATTTTTATATTTTATTTTTAAAATATTTGAATTTCTTTTATTTATAAGTTAAAATATTTTTAGGAGAGATAAAAATATATTCTTTTTAAATGTTCTTTTTTCTTTATGTTTCTATGATTTGATGGATACATATTTAAAAAAATAAATTTATAAATAGAATATATATATTTTCTGTATGGTTATAGAAAAAATTCAGAGTTCATTTGAAAATGATGTAATGTTTTTTTTCATATATAATCTTTTTTACTGAAATTAATTAAGTTATTTAGTCTAAATTGTAACTTATAATAATAGAGAAATAAAATACTTCGTTAAAGTGATTAACTGATCAATATTGGATCCTAAAGTGATTTGTTTTGTAATTTTCATTTATTGACTTGGCTTTAATTCTTTTTTTTTTTTTTTTTTTGGTCTATCGACATCAAATTTCATTAAATTATGGACTTTTCAGTTGAAAAAATGGTTGTTTTTGAAATTAAAATTGATAGTTTTTGTTTTCTTGTTATAGGTTGAGTTTTGAGAAGAGTTTTATTTTAAATAATAATTTTTTTATTTTTTTTGGTTATTGAATTAAATTTTAACTATTATCACTTTAACAAGAAATATACGACATTTTGATGATCAAGTATTTTTAATTTTTTTGATATTATTGTCTTTTATATTTTAAATTTATTTGACTTGAAATAAAATAGTGTGTATGATATAAAAGAACTTTTTTTTTTTCGTTTTAGGTCACTTTTGGCGGTTTTTTAAGAATTTGTGTGCATATATTTTTTTCCTTAATGCACCGTGTGAGTAATACCGTTACTAGCCAAGTAAATATCATTATTGTTTCATATTATTTTTTCATTTCATTTGTTTTACCTAGAAATAACAAATAATTTATTATTATTATTATTTTTTATTAGTGGTTATATAAATATTGATTTGCAGATGAGTGAAAGGGATGAAGATCCGGTCGACTTGTTTTTTTTTTAAATGTTATATGAATGTTAAAAGTAATAAAATTCAAGAGCAAATCATCATTAAATAATAAAAAAGAGAAAAAATTATTAAGAAAATTGAAATATTAGAAAAATTAATAATGTTCATTGAATAATAAAAAAGCGAGAAAAAATGATTAAGAAAATTGAAATATTAGAAAAATTAATAAAAACATTATTAAGAATTTCAAAATTCTGTGTTTTATTTGCAAATTCTATATATATATATATATATATATATATATATATATATATATATATATATATATATATTTGAATTGTAATGAGACATGATAATTTTTATATTTTATTTTTAAAATATTGAAATTTATTTTATTTATAAGTTAAAATATTTTTAGGGGAGAGATAAAAATATGTATTTTTTAAATGTTCTTTTTTCTTTATGTTTCTATGATTTGATGGATATATATTTAAAAAAATAAATTCTCAAATAGAATATATATATTTTTTGTATGATTATAGAAAAAATTCAAAGTTCATTTTAAGATGATGTAATGTTTTTTTTATATATATATAATCTTTTTTACTGAAATTAATTAAGTTATTTAGTCTAAATTGTAACTTATAATAATAGAGAAATAAAATACTTAGATAAACTGATTAACAGATCAATATTGGAATTCTAACATGATTTATTTTGTAATTTTTATTTATTGATTTGGCTTTTTTTTTTTTTGTCCATCAATTTCATTAAATTATGGGATTTTCAATTGAAAAGAAGGGTTGTTTTTGAAATTAAAATTGATAATTTTTATTTTTTTCAAATGGATTTTTTTTTTTTTATGTTTATAGAGAAAATTCAGAGTTCATTTAAGATGATAAAATGTTTTTTTTTTAATCTTTTTTATTGAAATTAATTAACTTATTTATTTCAAATTGTAACTTGTAATAATAGATAAATAAAATACTTTGATAAACTGATTAACTGATCAATATTGGGATCCTAAAATGATTTGTTTTGTAATTTTCATTTATTAACTTGGCTTTAATTCTTTTTTTTTTTTTTTGTCTATGGACATCAAATTTCATTAAATTTTGGGATTTTCAGTTGAAAAAAGGGTTGTTTTTTAAATTAAAATTGATAATTTTTGTTTTCTTGTTATACGTTGAGTTTTGAGTTTTGAGAAGTGTTTTATTTTAAATAATAATTTTTTATTTTTTTTTATTGATTTAATCTGTTATTATTATCACTTTAACAAGAAATATATGATATTTTGATGATTAAGTTTTTTTAATTTTTTTGACGTTATTTTCTCTTATATTCTAAATGTGTTTTGGCTTGAAAGAAAATAGTCTTTATGATATTAAAAAAAAAAAAAAAAGAAAATAGTCTATATTTTTATTTTAGGTCACTTTTGGAGGTTTTAAGAATTTGAGTGCATATATTTTTTTCCTTAATGGATTGGGTAAATTATATCGTCACTAGCCAAAGTGAATATCATTATTGATTTAGATTATTTTTTCATTTCATTTGTTTTACTTAGCAGTAAAAAATAATTTATTATTATTTTTCGTTAGTGGTTGTATAAAAATTGATTTGTAGATGAGTGAAGAGGTTGAAGATCGAGTCGACTTGTTTTTTTTTTTTTAAATGTTATAGTTGAATGTTAAAAGTCACAAAATTGAAGAGCAAATCATCATTGAATAATAAAAAAGAGAATAAATGATTAAGAAAAGTGAAATATTAGAAAAATTAATAAAAATATTATTATGAATTTCAAAATTCTATATTTTATTTTTGTAATAAATATATATATATGAATGATAATGAGGCATGATATTTTTTATATTTTATTTTTTAAATATTCAAATTTATTTTAATTATAATTTAAAATAGTTGTAGGAAAGAGATGAAAATATGTATTTTTTTAATGTTCTTTTTTCTTTATGTTTGTATGATTTCATAGATATATTTTTTAAAAATAAATTTTAAATAGAATATATATTTTTTTGTATGGTTATAGAGAAAATTCAAAGATTTTTTTAAATCTTTTTTACTGAAATTAATTAACTTATTTATTTTAAATTGTAACTTATAATAATGGATAAATTGTTTAACTGATCAATATTGAAATCCTAACACGATTGTTTTGTAATTTTCATTTATTGATTTGGTTTTTTTTTTTTTTTTTTGTTCATCAGACATCAAATTTCATTAAATTATAGAATTTTCAATTGAAAAAGGGGTTGTTTTTTAAATTAAAATTGATAATTTTTGTTTTCATTTTATACATTGTGTTTTGAGAAGAGTTTTATTCTAAATAATAATTTTTTTTTGTTATTGAATTAATTTATAACTATTATCACTTTAACAAAAAATAGATGACATTTTGATGATAAAGTAATTTTAATTTTTTTGATATTTTTTTCTCCTATATTTTTTAATGCACTGGGTAAGTAACACTGTCACTAGCCAAAGTGAATATCATTATTGATTCAGATTATTTTTTTCATTTCATTTTTTTTACCTAGCAAGAAAAAACAATTTATCATTTTTTATTGGTAGTTAATAAATATTGATTTGCAATAGAGTGAAGTGAGACTGTTTTCTTAAAATGTTATAATTGAATGTTAAAATTCATATAATTAAAGAGCAAATCATCATTGAATAATAAAAAAGAGAAAAAAATAATTAAGAAAAGTGAAATATTAGAAAAATTAATAAAAACATTATTAGAATTTCAAAATTTTATGTTTTATTTTATATATGTATATATATATGAATGATAATGAGACATGATAATTTTTATATTTTATTTTTTAAATATTCAAATTTATTTTAATTATAATTAAAAATATTTTTAGGAGAGAGATAAAAATAATTTTTTTATTATTCTTTTTTCTTTATGTTTGTATGATTTGATACATATATGTTTAAAAATAAATTTTCAAATAGAATATATATATTTTTTGTATGGTTATAGAAAAAAATTCAGGGTTTATTTAAAGATAATGTAATGTTTTTTTTTTTCTTTTTTATTGAGATTAATTAACTTATTTATTTTAAATCGTAATTTATAATAATAGAGAAATAAATATTTAGATAAACTGATTAGCTGATCAATATTGGAATTCTAACATGATTTATTTTGTAATTTTCATTTATTAACTTGATTTTAATCTTTTTTTTTTGGGCCCACCGACATCAAATTTCATTAAATAATGGAATTTTCAATTGAAAAAAAGAGTTGTTTTTGAAATTAAAATTGATAATTTTTATTTTCTTGGTATACGTTGAGTTTTAAGAAGAATTTTATTCTAAATGATTATTTTTTATATTTTTGTTATTGAATTAGTTTATAACTATTATCACTTTAACAAGAAATAGATGATATTGTGATGACTAAGTATTTTTAATTTTTTTTTTATTTTTTTTTCCTATATTCTAAATCTGTTTCGCTTGAAAAAAATAGTGTTTATCATATTGAAGAAAAAGAACTATATTTTTGTTTTAGGTCACTTTTGAGGTTTCAGAATTTGTGTGCACTTTTTCTTTAATATGCTTGGTAAGTAATATTGTCACTAGCCAAAGTAAATATCATTATTTTTTCATTTCATTTTATTTTTTTTTACTTAGTTGTAAAAAATAATTGATCATTTTTTATTAGTGGCTATATAAATATTGATTACAGTTGAGTTGAAGATTGAGTGATGACTTAATTTTTTTAAAATGTTATAATTGAATGTTAAAATGATTTCTTTTGTAATTTTTATTTATTGACTCGGCTTTAACTTTTTGTGGGATTTTCAGTGAAAAAAGGGTGGTTTTTGGAATTAAAAACGATAATTTTTGTTTTCTTAGTATGCGTTGAGTTTTGAGAAGAGTTTTATTCTAAATAATAATTTTTCATTTTTTTGTAATTGAATTAATTTGTAACTATTATCACTTTAACAAGGAATAGATGACATTTTGATGATCAAGTATTTTTTAATTTTTTTTATATTATTTTTTCTTATATTCTAAATCTGTTTCACTTGAAAAAAATAGTGTTTATCATATTGAAGAAAAATAACTATATTTTTGTTTTAGGTCACTTTTGAGGTTTCAGAATTTGTGTGCACTTTTTCTTTAATACGCTTGGTAAGTAATATTGTCACTAGCCAAAGTAAATATCATTATTTTTTCATTTCATTTCATTTTTTTTTACTTAGTTGTAAAAAATAATTGATATTTTTTATTAGTGGCTATATAAATATTGACCAATGAGCGAGCTAGCCGCAAACTCGAGCCCACCGACCTGCCCGACCGTCTCACGAGTCATGACCTCGTTTAGGCGCGTAGTTTTGTTTTTCCTTTTCGCCTCTTTCATAGTCTCACGTGCCAACTAGGGCTTTAGTTCGCCGCTTCATTTCTACGCTATTCGCAGCCGTCATCCCCCTCTTCCCTATGTATCACCCGCCCTCAAATTACTAAACCCTAACCCTAATTCTAACTCTATTTTTGTTTAATGCGCTGTTCTCACACACCGAGCTTCAAGACTCCAATCTTCCACTTCGACAATGGAGGCGTTGAAGGAAAAATTAGAAGAAATAGAGACTGGGACCTCCGTCGAGTCGTTTCAGAAGTCAGATCGATCAACTTCAAAGCATCGTCGCAAACTCACCGGCGTCAATCCTTGCTCTCAAGAAATGGTGCGTTTGTAGTAATTGAGAATTTTAAATATCGAAAATAACTATCGAAAGCTTGAATTACACCAATAGAGGAGAATTGTTTTAGATTCGGTTGTTTACGAGCTGCTCTGTTTAGTTTAGAGCCTTAAAGGGCAATCAGTTATTTATTTTGTACTAGAAGTTGCTATCCATGTTTAATTCAAATCCTGGGGCATTAAGTTATTCAATAGGGTTCTTTCTCTATTCCGCTTGTTCTGTATGTATTTTTGGTTCTTAGGACGGTATATATATAACTACATAAATCATTTTTGGAGTAGTAAATTATGTTTTTTCTAATGCATCATGGATGTGGAATTTCTTTGATCACGACTTCCTAAATTGAATTTTACTATGTATGGTTCACAGGATAGTGCTATGATTGGTATTTGAATTCTAACGCGCCTTAAAATCATGCCAAAATGTGAATTAAGATGTTGTACAAGGTTCTAAAAGCTTCAAACTTGCTTGAGTTGTCTATTGGGGTTACATTTTCTGTTTTTCTTATCTCAGGAGAACGAGAGGTTTGAATAACAATTGGAAAGTTGGAACTCAAGACCATAAGTGATCTAAAGAAAGATTCTGTTGCTTTCCATGAGATGATTATCTCGAGCAATGGTGATCTTGGAGAATGGTTACAAAAGATGTCATCCATCCTTATGAATTTGAAGGACTACGTTGAAATGGGAAACCCTGAAGCTGATAATTCCGAGGCTGAAAAGAGTTCATTTAAGCACAGATCTCCCGTTATCCCAGATGATTTTCGATGCCCAATTTCTCTAGAACTAATGAAAGATCCTGTGATTGTCTCTACTGGACAGGTTTGGCTACGACTTGTGTCATAATTCGTTGCTTTGTAAATTTTTAGTGGCCATTGTTCATAAATTGTCTTCATTCTGCAGACCTATGAAAGATCGTGCATCCAAAAATGGCTAGATGCAGGACACAAGACTTGTCCAAAGACACAGCAAACACGGTTGCATACTGCTCTAACACCTAATTATATTTTGAAGAGTTTGATGGCATTGTGGTGTGAAAGCAATGGTGTTGAGCTGCCTAAACAACAAGGAGGTTATAGAAAAAAAAAAATTGGAACCAGTTTTTCAGATTGTGATCGAATTGCTATTGTTGCCTTATTAGAGAAATTGGCAAATGGGAATCCAGAACAACAAAGAGCAGCTGCTGGAGAGCTACGTTTGCTAGCAAAGCGGAATGCTGATCCTGGTATGTACTTATGGTGAAGAAAGTGTTAGTGGCTGTTTCTCACGATACGTTACATATGATCCTTGTGTGTACATAATTTGGCATGAAGCACAATAAAGTGTTAGGATCGTCGTTATTATTGTTCATCATCAATGTACCATGAAGTATGTTGTTAGTATTACATATGATCTTGCCTCCTTGTTTATCATGCTGGCAACAACCCTTATACCAATATATTTGCTTTCTCGTGTGTGTGAGTGGCTGTCAAGCGAACTTTTGGTGTGTGACTTGTGTGATTCTGATTTTGAGCTCTTTTGTGATGTTCAATCTTCCGCTTGAAAAAGGGGAATCTGAGCCTCCTTTTATACGCTTAAATCAAGGTCGGGTTTAGCATTACATTCGTTGAATGTTGTTGGTATGTGAACAAAGCTTGGCATAATTTTGATCCTTGTTTCTCATGCTGGCAACAGCCCTTATACCAATAAATTTGCTTTCTTTCTTGTGTGTGTGAGTGGCTGTCTGGCAAACTTTGGGTGTGTGACTCGTGAGCTTCTAATTTTGAGCTGTTTTGTGATATTCAATTTTATGCTTGAGAAAGGCGAATCTGAGCCTCTTTTTATATGCTAAAATCAATGTCGGCTTTAGTTTACTTTGGGTGGGTCACTCGTGAGCTTTTGGTTTTGAGCACTTTTGTGATATTCAATCTTCTGCTTGAAAAAGACAAATCTGAGACTCCTTTTACATGATTAAATCAATTTCGGCTTTACTTTTACATTCGGTGAATGTCGTTGCTGCGTGAACTATGCTTTGCATAATTTTGATCCTTGTTTCTCATGTTAGCAACAGCCCTTATACCAATATATTTGTTTTCTTTCTTGTGTGTGTGAGTGGCTGTCTGGCGAACTTTGGGTGTGTGACTCGTGAGCTTCTAATTTTGAGCTGTTTTGTGATGTTCAATCTTCTGCTTGAAAAAGGCGAACCTGAGCCTCCTTTTATATGATAAAATCAAGGTCGGCTTTAGTTCACTTTGAGTGCATGACTCATGAGGTTCTGATTTTGAGCTCTTTTGTGATATTCAATCTTCTGCGTGAGAAAGACTCATGAGCTCTTTTGTGATATTCAATCTTCTGCTTGAAAGAGACTCATGAGCTTCTGATTTTGAGCCCTTCTCTGATATTCAATCCTCTGCTTGAAAAGGGCAAATCTGAGACTCGTTTTAAATGCTTAAATCAAGGTGGGCGACTCATGATCTTCTAATTTTGAGCTCTTTTGTGATTTTCAATCTTCTGCTTGAAAAAGGGAACCTCAGCCTCCTTTTATATTCTTAAATCAAGGTCGGCTGCTGTTTACTTTGAGTGGGTGACTCGTGAGCCTCTGATTTTGAGCTATTTTGTGATATTCAATCTTCTGCTTTAAAAGGGATAATCAGAGGCTCCTATTATATGCTTAAATCAATGTCGGCTTTAGTTTTAAATTCGGTGAATGTTGTTGCTATGTGAACAGAGCATTGCATAATTTTGATTCTTCTTTCTCATGCTGGCAACACCCCTTATACCAGTATATTTGCTTTCTTTCTTGTGTGTGTGAGTGGCTGTCTGGCAAACTGTGGGTGTGTGACTCGTGAGCTTCTAATTTTGAGCTGTTTTGTGATGTTCAATCTTCTGCTTGAAAAAAGGCAAATCTAAGCCTCCTTTTATATGGTAAAATCAAAGTAGGCTTTAGTTTACTTGGGGTGGATGACTCGTGAGGTTCTGATTTTGAGCTCTTTTGTGATATTCAATCTACTGCTTTAAAAGGGATAATCAGAGGCTCCTATTATATGCTTAAATCAATGTCGGCTTTAGTTTTAAATTCGGTGAATGTTGTTGCTATGTGAACACAGCATTGCATAATTTGATTCTTCTTTCTCATGCTGGCAACACCCCTTATACCAGTATATTTGCTTTCTTTCTTGTGTGTGTGAGTGACTGTCTGGCAAACTGTGGGTGTGTGACTCGTGAGCTTCTAATTTTGGGCTGTTTTGTGATGTTCAATCTTCTGCTTGAAAAAGGCAAATCTAAGCCTCCTTTTATATGGTAAAATCAAAGTAGGCTTTAGTTTACTTGGGGTGGATGACTCGTGAGGTTCTGATTTTGAGCTCTTTTGTGATATTCAATCTTCTGCGTGAAAAAGACTCATGAGCGTCTGATTTTGAGCTCTTTTGTGATATTCAATCTTCTGCTTGAAAGAGACTCATGAGTGTCTGATTTTGAGCTCTTTTGTGATATTCAATCTTCTGCTTGAAAGAGACTCATGAGCTTCTGATTTTGAGCCCTTTTCTGATATTCAATCCTCTGCTTGAAAAGGGCTAATCTGAGACTCATTTTATATGCTTAAATCAAGGTGGGTGACTCAAGATCTTCTAATTTTGAGCTCTTTTGTGATGTTCAATCTTCTGCTTGAAAAAGGTAACCTTAGCCTCCTTTTATATGCTTAAATCAAGGTCGGCTGCTGTTTACTTTGAGTGGGTGACTCGTGAGTCTCCTATTTTGAGCTATTTTGTGATATTCAATCTTCTGCTTTAAAAGGGATAATCTGAGGCTCCTTTGATATGCTGAAATCAATGTCGGCTTTAGTTTTAAATTCGGTGAATGTTGTTGCTATGTGAACAAAGCATTGCATAATTTTGATTCTTCTTTCTCATGCTGGCAACAGCCCTTATACCAGTATATTTGCTTTTTTTCTTGTGTGTGTGCGTGGCTGTCTGGCAAACTGTGGGTGTGTGACTTGTGAGCTTCTAATTTTGAGCTGTTTTGTGATGTTCAATCTTCTGCTTGAAAAAGGCAAATCTAAGCCTCCTTTTATATGGTAAAATCAAAGTAGGCTTTAGTTTACTTGGGGTGGATGACTCGTGAGGTTCTGATTTTGAGCTCTTTTGTGATATTCAATCTTCTGCGTGAAAAAGACTCATGAGTGTCTGATTTTGAGCTCTTTTGTGATATTCAATCTTCTGCTTGAAAGAGACTCATGAGCTTCTGATTTTGAGCCCTTTTCTGATATTCAATCCTCTGCTTGAAAAGGGCAAATCTGAGACTCGTTTTACATGCTTAAATCAAGGTGGGTGACTCAAGATCTTCTAATTTTGAGCTCTTTTGTGATGTTCAATCTTCTGCTTGAAAAAGGTAACCTGAGCCTCCTTTTATATGCTTAAATCAAGGTCGGCTGCTGTTTACTTTGAGTGGGTGACTCGTGAGCCTCTGATTTTAAGCTATTTTGTGATATTCAATCTTCTGCTTTAAAAGGGATACTGTGAGGCTCCTTTTATATGCTTAAATCAATGTCAGCTTTAGTTTGTTGCTATGTGAACAAAGCTTTGCATAATTTTGATTCTTGTTTCTCATGCTGGCAACAGCCCTTATACCAGTATATTTGCTCTTTTGTGATGTTCAATCTTCTGCTTGAACAAGGGGAATCTGTGTCTCATTTTACATGATTAAATCAAGGTGGGTGACTCGTGGGCTTCTAATTTTGAGCTCCTTTGTGATGTTCAATCTTCTGCATGAAAAAAGGGAATCTGAGCCTCCTTTTATATGCTTTATATGCTTAAATCAAGGTCGGTTTTTGTTTACTTTGATTAGATGACTCGCGAGCTTCTGATTTTTAGCTGGTTTGTGATGTTCAATCTTCTGCTTTAAAAAGGCGAATCTGAGCCTCCTTTTATATTCTTATATGAATGTCGGCTTTATTTTTACATTCGGTGAATGTTTTTGCTATGTGAACAAAGCTTTGCATAATTTTGATTCTTGTGTCTCATGCTGACAACAGCCCTTATACCAATATATTTGCTTTCTTTCTTGTGTGTGAGTGGCTGTCTGGTGAACTTTGGGTGTGTGACCCGTAAGCTTCTAATTTTGAGCTGTTTCGTGATGTTCAATTTTCTGCTTGAAAAAGGCGAATCTGAGCCTCGTTTTATATGCTAAAATCAAGGTCGGCTTTAGTTTACTTTGGGTGGATGACTCGTGAGGTTCTTATTTTGAGCACTTTTGTGATATTCAAACTTCTGCGTGAAAAAGACTCATGAGCTTTGATTTGATATTCAATCTTCTGCTTGAAAAAGACTCATGAAGCTCTGATTTTGAGCTCTTTTGTGATATTCAATCTTCTGCTTGAAAAAGGCAAATATGAGACTCCTTTTACATGCTTAAATCGAGGTGGGTGACTTTTGAGCTTCTAATTTTGAGCTCTTTTGTGATGTTCAAACTTCTGCTTGAAAAAGGGAATCTGGGCCTCCTTTTATATGGTTAAATGAAGGTCGACTGTTGTTTACTTTGAGTGGGTGACTCGTGAGCTTCTGATTTTAAGCTATTTTGTGATTTTCAATCTTCTGCTTTAAAAGGGATAATCTGAGGCTCCTTTTATATGCTTAAATCAATGTCGGCTTTTGTTTTACATTCGGTGAATGTTGTCGGTATGTGAACAAAGCTCGGCATAATTTTGATCCTTGATTCTCATGCTGACATCAGCCTTTATACCAATATATTTGCTTTCTTTCTTGTGTGTGTGAGTGGCTGTATGGTGAACTTTGGGTGTGTGACTCGTGAGCTTCTAATTTTGATCTGTTTTGTGATGTTCAATCTTCTGCTTGAAAAAGGCGATTCTGAGCCTCCTTTTATATGCTAAAATCAAGATTGGCATTAGTTTACTTTGGGTGGATGACTCTTGAGGTTCTGATTTTGAGCTCTTTTGTGATGTTCAATCTTTTGCTTGAAAAAGACTCACGAGGTTTTGACTTTGAGCTCTTTTGTGATATTCAATCTTCTGCTTGAAAAAGACTCACGAGCTTCTGATTTTGAGCTCTTCTGTGATATTCAATCTTCTGCTTTAAAAAGGCAAATCTGAGACTCCTTTTACTTGCTTAAATCAAGGTGGGTGACGTGGAGCTTCTCTTTTTTAGCTCTTTTGTGATGTTCAATCTTCTGCTTGAACAAGGGGAATCTGAGTCTCCTTTTACATGATTAAATCAAGGTGGGTAACTTGTGGGCTTCTAATTTTGAGTTCCTTTGTCATGTTCAATCTGCTGCATGAAAAAAGGGAATCTGAGCCTCCTTTTATATGCTTTATATGCTTAAATCAAGGTCGGTTTTTGTTTACTTTGATTAGATGGCTCGCGAGCTTCTGATTTTTAGCTGGTTTGTGATGTTCAATCTTCTGCTTAAAAAAGGCGAATCTGAGCCTCCTTTTATATTCTTATATGAATGTCGGCTTTATTTTTACATTCGGTGAATGTTGTTGCTATGTGAACAAAGCTTTGCATAATTTTGATTCTTGTTTCTCATGCTGGCAACAGCCCTTATATCAATATATTTGCTTTTTTTCTTGTGTGTGAGTGGCTGTCTGGCGAACTTTGGGTGTGTGACTCGTGAGCTTCTAATTTTGAGCTGTTTTGTGATGTTCAATCTTCTGCTTGAAATGGCGAATCTGAGCCTCCTTTTATATGCTTAAATCAAGGTCGGTTGTTGTTTACTTTGGGTGGGTGACTCATGAGGTTCTGATTTTGAGCTCTTTTGTGATATTCAATCTTCTGCTTGAAAAAGACTCATGAGGTTCTGATTTTGAGCTCTTTTTCTGATTTTTAGCTCTTTTGTGATATTCAATCTTCTGCTTGAAAAGACTCGTGAGCTTCTGATTTTGAGCTTTTTTGTGATATTCAATCTTCTATTTGAAAAAGGCAAATCTGAGACTCCTTTTACATGCATAAATCAAGGTGGGTGACTTGGAGCTTCTCATTTTTAGCGCTTTTGTGATATTCAATCTTCTGCTTGAACAAGGGGAATCTGAGGCTCCTTTTACATGCTTAAATCAAGGTGGGTGACTCGTGGGCTTCTAATTTTAAGGTCCTTTGTGATGTTCAATCTTCTGCATGAAAAAGGGGAATCTGAGCCTCCTTTTATATGCTTAAATCAAGGTCGGCTGTTGTTTACTTTGAGTGGGCGACTCGTGAGCTTCTGATTTTGAGCTATTTTGTGATATTCAGTCTTCTGCTTTAAAAAGGATAATCTGAGGCTCCTTTTATATGCTTAAATCAATGTTGGCTTTTGTTTCACATTCGGTGAATGTTGTCGGTATGTGAACAAAGCTTGGCATAATTTTGATCCTTGTTTCTCATGTTGGCAACCGCCCTTATACCAATGTATTTGCCTTCTTTCTTTTGTGTGTGAGTGGCTGTCTTGCGAACTTTGGGTGTGTGACTCGTGAGCTTCTAATTTTGAGCTGTTTTGTGTTGTTCAATCTTCTGCTTGAAAATGTCGAATCTGACCCTCCTATATGCTAAAATCAAGGTCGTTTTTAGTTTACTTTGGGTGGATAACTCGTGAGGTTCTGATTTTGAGCTCTTTTGTGATATTTTATCTTCTGCTTGAAAAAGACTCATGAGCTTCTGATTTTGAGCTCTCTTGCGATATTCAATCTTCTGCTTGAAAAAGGCAAATCTGTGATTCCTTTTACATGCTTAAATCAAGGTGGGTGACTCGTGAGCTTTTGATTTTTAGGATTGTTGTGATGTTCAATCTTCTGCTTGAAAAAGGGGAATCTGAGCCTCCTTTTATGCGCTTAAATCGAGGTCGGCTGTTGTTTACTTCGAGTGGGTGACTCGTGTGCTTCTGATTTTGAGCTATTTTGTGATATTCAATCTTCTGCTTTAAAAAGGAGAATCTGAGCCTCCTTTTTTTTATGCTTGAATCAATGTCGGTTTTAGTTTTACATTCGGTGAATGTTGTTGGTATGTGAACAAAGCTTGGCATAATTTTGATGCTTGTCTCTCATTTTGGCAACAACCGTTATACCAATATATTTGCTTTCTTTCTTGTGTGTGTGAGTGGCTGTCTGGCGAACTTTGGGTGGGTGATTCATAAGCTCTTGATTTTGAGCTGTTTTATGATGTTCAATCTTCTGCTTGAAAAAGGCAAATCTGAGCCTCCTTTTATATGCTTAAATCAAGGTCGGCTTTACTTTACTTTGGTTGGATGACTCGTGAGCTTCTGATTTTGAGCTGTTTTGTGATGTTCAATCTTCTGCTTGAAAAAAGCGATTTGGTTGGATGACTCGTGAGCTTCTTGTTTTGAGCTGTTTTGTGATGTTCAATCTTCTGCTTTAAAAAGGAGAATCTGAGCCTCCTTTTTTTATGCTTGAATCAATGTCGGTTTTAGTTTTACATTCGGTGAATGTTGTTGGTATGTGAACAAAGCTTGGCATAATTTTGATCCTTGTTCTCATTTTGGCAACAACCGTTACACCAATATATTTGCTTTCTTTCTTGTGTGTGTGAGTGGCTGTGCGGCGAACTTTGCGTGGGTGACTCGTAAGCTCTTGATTTTGAGCTGTTTTATGATGTTCAATCTTCTGCTTGGAAAAGGCAAATCTGAGCCTCCTTTTATATGCTTAAATCAAGGTCGGCTTTACTTTACTTTAGTTGGATGACTCGTGAGCTTCTGATTTTGAGCTGTTTTGTGATGTTCAATCTTTTGCTTGAAAAAAGAAATTTGTTTGGATGACTCGTGAGCTTCTTGTTTTGAGCTGTTTTGTGATGTTCAATCTTCTGCTTGAAAAAAGCGAATCTGAGTCTCCTTTTATATACTTGAATCAAGGTCGGCTTTAGTTTTACATTCGGTGAATGTCATTGGTTTGTGAATAAAGTTTGGCATAATTTTGATCCTTATTTCTCATGTTGGCAACAGCCCTTGTACCAATATATCTGCTTTCTTTCTTGTGTGTGTGAATGGCTGTTTGGCGAACTTTGGGTGAGTGACTCATGAGCTTCTGATTTTGAGATTTTTTGTGATTTTCAATCTTCTGCTTGAAAAGGCGAATCTGCGCTTCCTTTTATATGCTTAAATCAAGGGCAGCTTTAGTTTTACATTTGGTGAATGTTGTTGGTATGTGAACAAAGTTTTGCATAATTTTGATTCTTGTTTTTGATGTTGGCAGCAACCCTTATACTAATATATCTGCTTTCTTTTATTTGCGTGTGAGTGGCTGTCTGGCGAACTTTGGGTGGGTGACTCAGTGAGCTTCAGATTTTGAGCTGTTTTGTGATGTTCAATTTTCTGCTTGAAAAAAGGTGAATCTTAGCCTCCTTTTATTTGGCAATGTTTGCCATTGTGGTAGTTTATGAGCTTAATTATTAGTCAACTGTAGTAATTTTAGATCGTCTTCTTGCATGCAGAGACTTTGATTAGTACAATTAGAAAATGTAACTCAATGAGTTAAGCCAGTAAGATATACTTTTAGTTAAGAATAGGAGTATATATGCTCATTTTTAATTATTAATAATCGTTATAAACTCTCAATTTTTACAAGCAGTAAAGATGGGTACAAAATCTGCTAGATTGAACAAAATGGGCACAAGTTGATTTTGTGGCCCTCGCAAAATCGAGTACCCAAAGTCAAATCTGCATAGAAGACAGACACCCATTTTAGCCAAACTGAACACCTAAAAGTTCCGCTTCTACCGGTGCTTTTACAGTTATAACCTTCCCAGTACACTGTAAGTATCTGTTTTACAGAATAAAGCCTGCCCCACTTTTTTTTATTTGATTTTTTAGTATGATATTAGCTGAAGATGCATTTTTCTCCAATCAAGAGGCATGTCGATCACGATAATGAGACATGATAAATTTTATATTTTATTTTTTAATTATTCTAATTTAATTTAATTATGATTAAAAATATTTTTAGGAAAGAGAAAAATATGTATTTTGTTAATGTTCTTTTTTCTTTATGTTTGTATGATTTAATAGATATCTTTTTTGTATGGTTATAGAGAAAATTCAGAGTTCATTTGAAGATGATATAATGTTTTTTTTTTTAAATCTTTTTTACTGAAATTAATTAACTTATTTATTTCAAATTGTAACTTATAATAATGGATAAATAAAATACTTCGTTAAACTGATTAACCGATCAATATTGGATCCTAAAGTGATTTGTTTTGTAATTTTCATTTATTAACTTGGGTTTATTTTATTTTATTTTATTTTTACATCAAATTTCATTAAATTATGGGCTTCTCAGTTGAAAAAGGGTGGTTTTTGAAATTAAAATTGATAATTTTTGTTTTTTTTTTTTGTTATACGATGAGTTTTGAGGAGAGTTTCATTTTAAATAATAATTTTTTTTTTGTTATTGAATTAATTTGTAACTATTATCACTTTAACAAGAAATATAGGACATTTTGATGATCAAGTATTTTTAATTTTTTTGATATTATTTTCTTTTATATTCTAAATTTGTTTGACTTGAAATAAAATATTGTGTATGATATTGAAAAAAAAAAGAACTATTTTTTCGTTTCAGGTCACTTTTGTGGGTTTTTTAAGAATTTGCGTGCGTATATTTTTTTCGTAATGCACCGGATAAGTAATACTGTCACTAGTCAAAGTAAATATCATTATTGATTCAGTTTATTTTTTCATTTCATTTGTTTTACTTAGTAATAACAAATAATTATTTATTATTGTTATTTTTTATTAGTTATTATATAAATATTGATTTGCATATGAGTGAAGTGGATGAAGATCCAGTCGACTTGTTTTTTTTAAAATGTTATATGAATGTTAAAAGTAATAAAATTCAAGAGCAAATCATCATTGAATAATAAAAAAAAGAAAAAAAATATTAAGAAAATTGAAATATTGGAAAAACTAATAAAAACATTATTAAGAATTTCAAAATTCTATGTTTTATCTGCAAATTCTATATATATATGAATGGTAACGAGACATGATAATTTTTATATTTTATTTTTAAAATATTAGAATTTATTTTATTTATAAGTTAAAATATTTTTAGGAGAGATAAAAAATATATATTTTTTAAATGTTCTTTTTTCTTTATGTTTGTATTATTTAATAGTTATCTTTTTTAAAAAATAAATTTTCAAATAGAATTTTTTTTTTTTTTTTGTATGGTTATATAGAAAATTCAGAGTTTATTTGAAGATGATACAATGTTTTTTTTTTAAATCTTTTTTACTGAAATTAATTAACTTATTTATTTCAAATTGTAAGTTATAATAATTGATAAATAAAATACCTCGATAAACTGATTAACTGATTAATATTGGGATCTTAAAGTGTTTTGTTTTGTAATTTTCACTTATTAATTTGGCTTTAATTCTTTTTTTTTTGTCTATCGACATCAAATTTCATTTAATTATGGGCTTTTCAATTGAAAAAAAAAGTTGTTTTTGAAATTAAAATTGATAATTTTTGTTTTCTTGTTATGAGTTTTGAGAGGAGTTTTATTTTAAATAATAATTTTTTTATTTTTTTGTTATTGAATTAATTTGTAACTATTATCACTTTAACAAAAAATATACGAAATTTTGATAATCAAGTATTTTTAATTTTTTTCATATTATTTTCTTTTATATTCTAAATCTGTTTGACTTGAAATAAAATAGTGTGTATGATAGTGAAAAAAAAAGAATTATTTTTTTTTTTATTTTAGGTCACTTTTGGGGGTTTTTTAAGAATTTACGTGCGTATATTTTTTTCCTTAATGCACCGGGTAAGTAATACCGTCACTAGCCAAAGTAAATATCATTATTGATTTTTTCATTTCATTTGTTTTACCTAGCAATAACAAATAATTTATTATTATTTTTTTTTTTATTAGTGGTTATATAAATATTGATTTGCAGATGAGGGAAGGGGATGAAGATCCAGCCGACTTGTTTTTTTTTTAAATGTTATATGAATGTTAAAAGTAATAAAATTCAAGAGCAAATCATCATTGAATAATAAAAAAGAGAGAAAAAATGATTAAGAAAATTGAAATATTAGAAAAATTAATAAAAACATTATTAAGAATTTCAAAATTCTATGTTTTATCTGCAAATTCTATATATATATATGAATGGTAACGAGACATGATAATTTTTATATTTTATTTTTAAAATATTTGAATTTCTTTTATTTATAAGTTAAAATATTTTTAGGAGAGATAAAAATATATTCTTTTTAAATGTTCTTTTTTCTTTATGTTTCTATGATTTGATGGATACATATTTAAAAAAATAAATTTATAAATAGAATATATATATTTTCTGTATGGTTATAGAAAAAATTCAGAGTTCATTTGAAAATGATGTAATGTTTTTTTTCATATATAATCTTTTTTACTGAAATTAATTAAGTTATTTAGTCTAAATTGTAACTTATAATAATAGAGAAATAAAATACTTCGTTAAAGTGATTAACTGATCAATATTGGATCCTAAAGTGATTTGTTTTGTAATTTTCATTTATTGACTTGGCTTTAATTCTTTTTTTTTTTTTTTTTTTGGTCTATCGACATCAAATTTCATTAAATTATGGACTTTTCAGTTGAAAAAATGGTTGTTTTTGAAATTAAAATTGATAGTTTTTGTTTTCTTGTTATAGGTTGAGTTTTGAGAAGAGTTTTATTTTAAATAATAATTTTTTTATTTTTTTTGGTTATTGAATTAAATTTTAACTATTATCACTTTAACAAGAAATATACGACATTTTGATGATCAAGTATTTTTAATTTTTTTGATATTATTGTCTTTTATATTTTAAATTTATTTGACTTGAAATAAAATAGTGTGTATGATATAAAAGAACTTTTTTTTTTTCGTTTTAGGTCACTTTTGGCGGTTTTTTAAGAATTTGTGTGCATATATTTTTTTCCTTAATGCACCGTGTGAGTAATACCGTTACTAGCCAAGTAAATATCATTATTGTTTCATATTATTTTTTCATTTCATTTGTTTTACCTAGAAATAACAAATAATTTATTATTATTATTATTTTTTATTAGTGGTTATATAAATATTGATTTGCAGATGAGTGAAAGGGATGAAGATCCGGTCGACTTGTTTTTTTTTTAAATGTTATATGAATGTTAAAAGTAATAAAATTCAAGAGCAAATCATCATTAAATAATAAAAAAGAGAAAAAATTATTAAGAAAATTGAAATATTAGAAAAATTAATAATGTTCATTGAATAATAAAAAAGCGAGAAAAAATGATTAAGAAAATTGAAATATTAGAAAAATTAATAAAAACATTATTAAGAATTTCAAAATTCTGTGTTTTATTTGCAAATTCTATATATATATATATATGAATGGTAACGAGACATGATAATTTTTATATTTTATTTTTAAAATATTTGAATTTCTTTTATTTATAAGTTAAAATATTTTTAGGAGAGATAAAAATATGTATTTTTTTAAATGTTTTTTTTTCTTTATGTTTCTATGATTTGATGGATACATATTTAAAAAAATAAATTTACAAATAGAATATATATATTTTCTATATGGTTATAGAAAAAATTCAGAGTTCATTTGAAAATGATGTAATGTTTTTTTTATATATATAATCTTTTTTACTGAAATTAATTAAGTTATTTAGTCTAAATTGTAACTTATAATAATAGAGAAATAAAATACTTCGTTAAACTGATTAACTGATCAATATTGGATCCTAAAGTGATTTGTTTTGTAATTTTCATTTATTGACTTGGCTTTAATATTTTTTTTTTTTTGTCTATCGACATCAAATTTCATTAAATTATGGACTTTTCAGTTGAAAAAATGGTTGTTTTTGAAATTAAAATTGATAGTTTTTGTTTTCTTGTTATAGGTTGAGTTTTGAGAAGAGTTTTATTTTAAATAATAATTTTTTTATTTTTTTTGGTTATTGAATTAAATTGTAACTATTATCACTTTAACAAGAAATATATGACATTTTGATGATCAAGTATTTTTAATTTTTTTGATATTATTTTCTTTTATATTTTAAATTTGTTTGACTTGAAATAAAATAGTGTGTATGATATAAAAGAATTTTTTTTTTTCGTTTTAGGTCACTTTTGGCGGTTTTTTAAGAATTTGTGAGCATATATTTTTTTTCTTAATGCACCGTGTAAGTGATATTGTTACTAGCCAAAGTAAATATTATTATTGTTTCATATTATTTTTTCATTTCATTTGTTTTACCTAGCAATAACAAATAATTTTTTATTATTATTATTTTTTATTAGTGGATATATAAATATTGATTTGCAGATGAGTGAAGGGGATGAAGATCCGGTCAACATGTTTTTTTTTTAAATGTTATATGAATGTTAAAAGTAATAAAATTCAAGAGCAAATCATCATTAAATAATAAAAAAGAGAAAAAATTATTAAGAAAATTGAAATATTAGAAAAATTAATAAAACATTATTAAGAATTTTAAAATTCTATGTTTTATTTTTTAATAAGTGTGTGCGCGCGCGCGAGATGATGAGACATGATAATTTTTATATTTTATATTTTAAATATTCGAATTTATATTAATTATAATTTAAAATATTTTAGGTGAGATAAAAAATGAGACATGATAATTTTTATATTTTATATTTTAAATATTCGAATTTATATTAATTATAATTTAAAATATTTTAGGTGAGAGATAAAAATATGTTTTTTTAATGTTCTTTTTTATTTTTGTATGATTTGGTAGACATATTTAAAAAAAAAAAATAAATTTTCAATAATATATATTTTTTGTATGGTTATAGAGAAATTCAGAGTTTATTTGAAGATGATATAATGTTTTTTTTTTAATCTTTTTAACTGAAATTAATTAACTTATTTAATTTAAATTGTAACTTATAATAATAGATAAATAAAATACTTAGATAAATTGATTTAACCGATCAATATTGGGATTCTAGCATGATTTGTTTGTAATATTCACTTATCGATTTTTTTTTTTTAACCCATCGATATCAAATTTCATTAAATTTTGGGATTTTCAACTGAAAAAGGGGTTGTTTTTTAAATTAAAATTGATAATTTTTGTTTTCTTGTTATATGTTGAGTTATAAGAAATGTTTTATTCTAAATAATAATTTTATATTTTTTTTGTTATTGAATTAATTTGTATGTATTATAAGTTTAACAAGAAATGGATAACATTTTGATGATTAAGTATTTTTTATTTTTTTGATATTACTTTTTTTATATTCTAAATCTGTTTGAATTGAAAGAAAATAATGTTTATGATATTGAAAAAAAAAAGAACTATATTTTTATTTTAGGTCACTTTTGGGTGTTTCGAGAATTTGTGTACATATATTTTTTTCTTTAATGCACTAGGTGAGTGGTACTGTCACTAGCTAAAGTGAATATCATTATTGATTCAGATTATTTTTTCTTTTCATTTCTTTTACCTAGCAGTGAAAAGTAATTTATTATTATTTTTTATTAGTGATTATATAAATAATAACTTGCAGTTGAGTGAAAGGGTTGAAGATCGAGTCATGACATGTTTTTTTAAATTGTTATAATTGAATGTTAAAATTCATAAAATATAAGAGCAAATCATCATTGAATAACAAAAAAGAGAGAAAAAAATAATTAAGAACAGTGAAATATTAGAAAAATTAATAAATACACTATTAAGAATTTCGAAATAAATACATATATGAATGATAATGAGACATGATAATTGTTGTATTTTATTTTTTAAGTATTTGAATTTATTTTAATTATAATTTAAAATATTTTTAGGAGAGAGATAAAAATATATATATTTTTAATGTTCTTTTTATCTTTATGTTTGTATAATATGATAGATATATTTTTAAAAAATAAATTTTCAAATAGAATATATATATATATATATATATATATATAGAGAGAGAGAGAGAGAGAGAGAGAGAGAGAGAGAGAATTCAGAGTTTATTATATAATGTTTTTTTTTAATCTTTTTAACTGAAATTAATTAACTTATTTATCTTAAATTGTAACCTATAATAATAGAGAAATAAAATACTTAGATAAATTGATTAACTGATCAATATTATCTTTTTTTTTCCATCGACATCAAATTTCATTAAATTATGAGATTTTCCATTGAAAGAGGGGTTGTTTTTGAAATTAAAATTTATAATTTTTGTTTTCTTGTTACATGTTGAGTTCTGAGAAGAGTTTTATTCTAAATAATAATTTTATATTTTTTTTGTTATTGAATTAATTTGTGACTATTATTAGTTTAACAAGAAATATATGACATTTTGATGATTAAGTATTTTTTATTTACTTCTATTATATTCTAAATTGGTTTGACTTGAAAGAAAATAGTGTTTATGATATTAAAAAAAAGAATTATATTTTTGTTTTAGGTCACTTTTGGGGGTTTCGAGAATTTGTGTGCATATGTTTTTTTCTTTAATGCACTGGGTAAGTAATACTGTTACTCGTCAAAGTGAATATCATTATTGATTCAGATTATTTTTTTATTTCATTTCTTTTACCTAGCAGTAAAAAATAATTTATCATTATTTTTTATTAGTGGTTATATAAATATTGATTTGCAGTTGAGTGAAGTGGTGAAGATCGAGTCATGAGTTGATTTTTTTAAAATGTTATAATTGAATATTAAAATTCATAAAATTGAAGAGCAAATCATCATTGAATAATAAAAAAGAGAAAAAATTGATTAAGAAAAGTGAAATATGAGAAAAATTTCTCAAACAAGATAAAAGCAAAAGCTAAAATATTATAGTCTCTCTTCTAAGAAAGTGTTACATTAACACTTGCAAAAGCTTAATGTTTCTCTTGTACATAATTATATATGTATATAAAATGATTTCGAGGTTTTTAATAAGCCTTGACAATGGCCTTCACTTTTACACTAAATCTCATATTTAGATATACTAGTGTATTTTTTTAACATGCATTGTACGTTGTAAGTATTCAGTGTTACTCGTCGTTTATATTTATTAATTTATTATTATATAGTATCAGGTATGATTATAATTTTTCTTTTATATTACATAGCTATTTATATAATGTTAAGACATGATTAATAATATATTCATATTATAAGCAAATGAAAGTTTTTTAAATTAATTTTAATATGATAAGACAGCGTTAAGAGTCAAGCATATTTAATAAAACAATTATAGATGATAAAATGAAAAAATTATTATTAATTATAAGAATAGGCTTCAATTTTTTTTTTGAAAATGATAAGGTTAAACTTTAGTTAGCATTGATTTTTTTTTTAAAATTAAATAATATGATCTTATGTTGTTGAATGTTAATTTAAATTCATGAAAAACTTAAATATAGATAAATAGATATAAATAAGAAAAAAAATAAAATCTTAAAAGTGGTATATATATATATATATATATATATATATATATATATATATATATATATATATATATATATAGTATTTTTTATAGATATTTTTATCTTTTTTTTTTACATTTTGAAGTTTATTTTAAAATTAAAATAATAATCAGTTTTTGAAACAGTTAATATCGTAAATAATCAATGATTGAAAGTTCAATTAGAATAATATATTAAAATATAATTATTTTGAAAAAATAATATTAAAATAATATAATAATATATTTTTTAATGAATTAATAAAAATATAAAAAATTATAATTTATCAATTATTAAAAATTCAATTTATTTAATAAACTCAAATTATTATCAGTTATGATATTGAAAAGAGTGTTTATGATATTGAAAAAAAAAGAAATATATTTTTGTTTTAGGTCACTTTTGAGGGTTTCAAAATTTGTGTGCATAGATATATTTTTTTAATGCATTGCCTAAGTGCCTAAGTAATAGTATCATTAGCAGAAGTGAATATCATTATTAATTCAGATTATTTTTTCTTTTCATTTCTTTTACCTAGCAATGAAAAGTAATTTATTATTATTTTTTATTAGTGGTTATATAAATATTGACCTGCAGTTGAGTGAAAGGATTGAAGATCAAGTCATGACATTTTTTTTAAAATTTTATAATTGAATGTTAAATTTCATAAAATATAACAGCAAATCATCATTGAATAATAAAAAGAGAGAAAAAATTATTAAGAAAAGTGAAATCTTAGAAAAATTAATAAAAACATTATTAAGAATTTCAAAATTCTATGTTTTATTTTTTTAATATATATATATATATATATATATATATATATATATATATATATATATATATATATATATATATATGAATGATAATGAGACATGATAATTTTTATGTTTTATTTTTAAGATATTTGAATTTATTTTATTTATAATTTAAAATATTTTTAGGAGAGATAAAATTATGTATTTTTTTAATGTTCTTTTTTTATGATTTGATAAATATATGATTAAAAAAATAAATTTCAAATAGAATATATACATTTTTTGCATGGTTATAGAGAAAATTCAGAGTTTATTTGAAGATGATGTATTTTTTTTTTGTTATCTTTTTTACTGAAATTATTTAACTTATTTATTTTAAATTGTAACTTATAATAATGGGTAAACTGTTTAACCGATCAATATTGAGATCCTAATATGATTGTTTTGTAATTTTCATTTATTGACTTATTTTAATCTTTTCTTTTTTGTCCATCTACATCAAATTTCATTAAATTATGAGATTTTCGATTGAAAAAAAGGATTGTTTTTGAAATTAAAATTGATAATTTTTGTTATCATGTTATACGTTGAGTTTTGAGAAGTGTTTTATTCTAAATAATAATTTATTTTTTTATCATTGAATTAATTTATAACTAGTATCACTTTAACAAGAAATAGATGTCATTTTGTTGATTAAGTAATTTTAAATTTTTTTGATATTTTTTTCTCCTATATTTTTTAATGCACTGAGTAAGTAATACTGTCACTAGCCAAAGTGAATATCATTATTCATTGAAATCATTTTTTCATTTCATTTCTTTTACCTACTAGTAAAAAATAATTTATCATTTTTTTATTAGTGTTTAATAAATATTGATTTGCAGCAGAGTGAAGTGGTTAAAGATCGAGTGGTGACTATTTTTTTTTTAATGTTATAATTGAATGTAAAATTCATAAAATTGAAGAGCAAATCATCATTGAATAATAAAAAAGAGAAAAAAATAATTAAGAAAAGTGAAATATTAGAAAATTTTCTCAAGCAAGATAAAAGTAAAAGTTAAAATATTATAGTCTCTTCCAAGAAAGTGTTACATTAACACTTGCAAAAGCTTAATGTTTCTCCTTCACATAATTATATATGTATATAAAATGATTTCAAAGTTTTAAATTCGCAAGGTGCCTTGACAATGGCCTTCACTTTTACAGTAAATCTCATATTTAGATATATTAGTCTATTTTTGACATGCGTTGTACGTTGTCCGTATTCGGTATTACACGTCGTTTATATTCATTAATTTATTATTATATAGTATCAAGTATAATTATAATTTTTCTTTTATATTACGTAGATATTTATATAATGTTAAGACATGATTAATAATATATTCATATTATAAGCGAATAAAATTTTTCTTAAACTAATTTTAATATGATAAGACAGCGTTAAAAGTCAAATATATTTAATAAAATAATTATAGACGATAAAATGAAAAAGTTATTACTAATTATAAGATTAGGCTTCAATATTTTTGAAAATGATAAGGTTAAACTTTAATTAGCATCCTATGTTATTGAATGTTGATTTGAGTTCATGAAAAACTTAGATATAAATAAATAGATATAAATAAGAAAAAAAATTAACATTTTGAAAGTGATATATATATATATATATATATATGAACAGTGTTTTTTATAGATATTTTTTTTATCTTTTTTTACATTTTGAAGTTTATTTTAAAATAAAATTAATAATCTGTTTTTTGAAATAGTTAATATCATAAATAATCAATGATTGAAAGACACAGAATATAAGTTAAAGAAAATTGATCTTTGAAAGAAAATTAAAAGACACAGACAGATGGTTACCCAGGTAACAAATCGCACCCCCTATAAAAAAGAAGGGAGAAGAAAAGAAATAGACAACAAAAATGCTAATTTTTTACAAGTAAATTCCAAAAAGAAAATATTAATTTGCATTAGTTTATTTATAATTATTTGATATATTTAACATTGATAATTATTACTTAAATTGACATTTTGATGTACATCGAATATGAATATGAAATAATAGTTGTTCAAAGTATCTATTTCTTTTTCCATCGAGTAATTATTATGATATCATACATAAAAAAAAAAAATTATAATAACACTGTTCAAAATGTTGTCGGCCTTCGTAAATGTCAATTTCACTAAATCTTTTCCCACACGAACATTTGGGTCCGCCCATGTTAAGTCATGTCCTCCTATGTTAATCGATTCAGTATGGATGAAAATTTGGGTAGAAACTAGAAAGTAGCGGGCATGTGGACCAAATTGAAAACCAAAAAGTTTTTGTAGGAAATTTTATTGGTGTCAAATCAGAAATTTGTTATCAATTGGGGACACGAAACTTTAATTAGGGTTATCTCTTACACGATGGAAGGGGGTTTCTTCTCAAGGCACTCTAATTGCAACTTTTGACTTAAAAGCTAGTGGATAGATGGGCTCAAGGAATCTTCTAACTGTGCATCTTAGTACAAGAGTCGACAGCCCAAAATTTAAGTTAACTATGCCAATTATGTGATAAGACTCATCCCAACTACAAATACATAATCTTGCATAAGAAGGAAGGGCCATGATTCCATGAGATGCATATATAATTCCCTTTTGATCAATTAATTCTTAAAATTTTTGACTATTGGGTTGAAAAATTTTCATGTAATTTAAATTCAACGCGCTAATTTCTAAATAGTTTCAGTTTTATCACCCATTTTGATTAAGCATTGATTATTTAAATTTTTTTTTGTTTTCACAAGAATTCTTGCACTCTTTTTAAAACGTGAAACTAATTTTATTCGTGATTCATGATTGTTTCTTCTCATAAGAGGTTTTTTCTTTTCATATATCAATGTCTATGACACATATATTTGGTTTATAATTATTCTTTCTTGTAGATAATTTTTTATTTTCTCATATCAAACATTTGATAGTACAGAATTTATTTCACAAACTATGAAACTATTGTCGGGAGAAGAAATGGGAAGATGAATAATATAAATCGAGTTTTGTGGTATGGAGAGAGGCAGAAGCAGAGAAAGAAGGTAATGATTTGGGGGAAGGATAAAGGAAAAGAAATGATTTTCCAAAGCTTTACTTTCACTGTTATCAAGTGATGATCATCTCTTGAAAAGGAAGCTTTATCGTTGGTTGATTGTGACTGTGACTCTCTGAAAAGGACGATCCCTTTATAGGATCCACGCCCATCACCATCACCTATATAACATCGATCTATTCTTTTTTATTTTCCACTTATAAATTATATTATTACTATATGCTAACAAAATAAATAAATCATATAAATTATAAGTCAAATGATCTTCAAGCAAAAAATTCAAAGGCATAAAAAATCATTTATATTTCTATTTTTTTAAAATAAATCTTTTCCTTTGACAATAAATTAAATGAATCAAGATTCATGCATTTGCAATAAAGAAAAATCATTCTCTTAGTCTTTCCCGGAGACAAAATATATCTGAGTTAATTATAAAAAAATAAAAAATAAAAAAAGGATTGGAACCTCTCTGGTCTTCCATTTGAGGACCGAAGTCGAAGACAGAGTGATGATTATTTTTTGTAGATTATAATATTTGGTTTGCAGACTTTCTGACTTTGATGAGACTGAAATGAATCGACCACATAATATCTCTATACATTGTACTGCTTCCCTTTCATCGTTCCCACCTGCCACGTCGGATTGCGATTTCCACATTTTAGTGGATCCCTTCCCGATCCTATATTATGCTGACGGTGAAAGACATACATACCCCCAATGGGTTTTTCAAAGCTGAGGTGAGGTTCACCAACCCCAATACAACGTCCCTCTCAAATGTTCTGATAATATTTTATTTTATACATGGTTCTGAAAGTTTTTCATCATTATCTAGCTCATTCCAGAAAAATCAAAGGAAATGTGAAAATACTTACGAAACAGACAGACTTGCTCAATCACAACTCAATTATGGAAAACATTTAACAAACAGTTAATGAATTTTCTTTTGACTCTTTATGTTCTGAAAAAAACTCTGACAACCTAACAACATTTATGCAATCTTTAGAAACAATATATTAAGAACAGTTTAATTTTACATGCAAAGATGTGTTTAATCTCTTAATTTTTCCATGCTTAATTAGGTTTTTTTGCATCCTGCAAGGAAGAAAGAAGTAATGGGCTTTCAAAAATGGGCCTCTATGGTTGTTTGAGAGGACTTGCTAGCCCATCCATGATAAAATTTACATGCTTCATCATATTTGATTGAATTCGTTTTTATTTTTACTTCTCATTGATTCCATTTGTCCAATAACGTATTTTTGATTGATCTTTCATGATCCGTTAAAAATATGAAGACCATAACTCTTAGCTTCCAGTCATTTTCAATATAAATATTATTCAAAATGAAGAATTATCTTTATTATATACACATAATATTTTTCCGATTAATTGGATTTTTCATACATTCAAATATATTTATATTAACATATAAATAAGTGATTGAATCGGTGAAAAAAAAAAACGACTGTAGATTAGCAAACCGACTAAGAATGGTAAAAGAAATTAATTTCTAAAGTTAGCAAGCCTCTAAAAATGTGGTTAGAGTTAAGTCATTTTCAATAATGATTATTGAATGATAATCCCATTTGCTTTCTCTAATTAACTAGATTAGACATATTATTTAAATATTATTTTTTGATGAGTTTTGTACTTAAATGTATCTTTTCTAAATTAAGTATATTAATTAACAAATAATTGATCAATATTATTTATTTGGATGCATATACAAAATACAACTAACCTATTTTAAAAGGCAATCACATCTCGACAAGTAATTTTTCACGTGTGACCCAAGATCTCCATGTCCCATCATTATTTTTCATTTCAATAATGTATTATATATATATATATATATTATCAAAATTATAAAAATTGAAATCCATGAAATATAGAGCAAGATCCACGCAGAAGTAGTGGAGCCGCGAAGGATGGTATCATTGTCATTTCATATTAAATAAAAAAATATTCAAAGACGGAGACAAATAAAAGTTAGGGCAGGACTTGTACTGATAGGGTGTGTAAAGCTGGCTACGTATTTTCCAATACTTTTTATTTTTAATTATTTTATTTATTTGCATTTATGTACTGTCGGTTATGGATATGTTCATCAATGGCTCCAATCATTGGAGCTCCATTTCAATTTCTATTGGCTACAAAGGCTTTTGGAAAATATTACTAATTTTATTGGATGGCAAATTATTGGAGTTGTCTGGTCAAAAATATAAAGGGGGAGACGTTTTGAATTTTGTCCGCTGGACTGTATATTTTTTTTTTATTATTATCATCTTTTGAGCTAATTTTTAATCTTTTAATCATATTAAAATTCTATTTTTATTAATTATACGATTCGAGATTATAATTTTTATAAATTGATAATATAATTATTTTTAAATAATAATTTAAACCACTGCACAAACAATCATTGTATAAAAGCTAATAACTAACAACTAACACAATATAGCTAACAACTATTAATTAAAATAACTAATATTGCCGAACAGATCCTTAGTAAATTTAAGAATATAAAAAAGCTATATTTTAAATTTATTTTTTCTATTTGAGTTTTGGTAGTTGAGTTACCTAATGGAGCTTCTTTATTTTGAACTTGTTTAAATCTGAATGACATGCACATTTTATATATAGATTTGTTTGTTTTTGAATTGTAATTTGGGAGTCGTATTAGTGTGAAAATTAAAAAAAAAAAAAAATGTGATTCCTTTTGTATATTTCGTTTTCGTGTGTTTTGCATGAAATTGCTTGGTTTAAAAGAAAATATTGGTGTTGCCTAACAGAGCTGCTTTTGTTTTCAACTTCTTTAAATATCAATGGAATGCACGCTTTAGATGTCTTTGTTTTGTTGTTCAATTCTGACTTTTATTAGACCTTCCATTCATGTGTTTTGCATTAAATTGCTTTTAAAACAAAATTTTAATAAGTAGTCCAAATACAAAAATAGACTATATTTCTAGATGCATGTACAACCTGACTGTAGATTTATGTTCGAATCTTTCTCTTTTAATATAAAAAAAAAAAAGAGTAGAAATACATTTGCGAATAAAAAAAAATATTATTTATTGATTTATTTATCAATAAAATTGAATCATTCAGATCGAAAAAAAATAGTTTGTTCATTGTGAGATACATTCAATATTGGCCAATTAAATTGATTTTGATGAATGGCAATATTGATTGTGTTTAATTGAATTTATATTTGTATATCCAACGTGGAATAAAAAAAAGAAAGATACATTAATTGCATTATTAAGATTGCGATAAACAAGCTGTCGCAGCTTAATGGGCATGAAAATAAAGTAAGGTCATGTCATAAGTGGGTCTCCGGCTCCGTTTTCAGCTTCGATGTGACTCTGGAATTAAGACCCTATTGGATTTAGGATTATCTTTATATACCATGCTAATCTCATTTTAGGATTTATAAATAAATTTAAAATTTTTCCTTTGGCCTCTTCTGTTCATTAACCTTTTCACGGCTAACTGATATTTTTGGGGAAGAAAAGGTCAGAAAATGTATATAATAGGGTAGTTTCTAATTTAATTTGTTTGGCTGAAGTAATTGGAAGTACAAGTTACTAGCAAAAGATTTTTTTTTTTTTTTTTTTTTTATTTTTGTATAACAAAAGAATTGTTTTTAGAACATGCGTTGCATGGATTTTGATTTATATATATATATATATATATATATATTACCTAAGTTCATTGTTCAGTCATTTTTTTTAACATTTTTTGTCAATTAAAAATCATTTTCTTTTTAGTACAATCGAAACGATTGTTATATCACAACTAATTTATATGATATGTGTACGACACTTGAAAAGAATCCTTTTCCTTTTAGTACAATCGAAATAATCCCAACTAATTTTTAGAAATTTAATTTATAATCTCACTCATACGAAACAATCTAACTATTTTTAATATTTGTGTCCTCAATTCTTCTCCACTTCTCCTTCCTGTAGAGTCAATATATACTATTCATGCATGGAGCCCACTCTTTTTTAGCACTATAGTGTCGGCCCTCTTTATATACATATATATATATATCAAATATCTTTAAAATGTAATTATTTTATTATATTTGTAAAAATGAAATGCAAAGTTTTTACATGATTTAATTCAATGCATTAGACTGCTTACAGTGAGATTCTTCTATTTGATGGCTTAAATTGCTTGACCTACTTTTGATTGATGAAAATTGAAAAAAAGAAAAGAAAAAGGGTCAAATTGAAATTTACAAATTCTTAAAAGGAAGTCTGCAGTTTTCCAAAATAAGCTGGATAAAAAATATAATAACGAAATGTTAATATCAATATATAGCAAGCGTGAGGTTTGACTTACAAGGCACCCCTATAAATTAGATAATTATTATTTCAGGACACAAATCTGTAAACTGACAGATATTCTAATTTAAATTAAATCAAACAAAATTTCCCTTTTATTTACTTTTTTTTTTTTTTTAATTTTCTAGAGATAGAGATATCTTAAAAACCAATCCAGTCCAATGCAAAAGCAGTACCGGATTTGCGTAAAAACCACTTGATTGCTTCACCTTCCTCAGCTCTCTCTCTCTCTCTCTCCATAACTTGATTTCTAAGTATGATTTAGTCCTCTTCTCTTTAAATCATCGTAAAAACGTTTCTTGATTTCTCCTCTCATTCGATATAGGAAAATAAATAATATATTTTTATACCCACTTCTTATACTTTCTATATACAGGCACAAATATATATATAATTTTTTGTTTATATATATATATATGTCCAAATTGTGCAGTGACCTTCCTTCTCAGTGGAAGCTTCAAGTTTTCATTTGGCAAGCTTGCATTGTTCCCTCTGTAACATTGTATAGTCTTTAAGGCTAAAAAAGAAAGAAAAAAAAATGGGAAGGCATTCTTGCTGCTTGAAGCAAAAATTAAGGAAAGGTTTATGGTCACCTGAAGAAGATGAGAAGCTCTACAATTACATTACCAGATTTGGTGTTGGTTGCTGGAGTTCTGTTCCTAAGCTAGCTGGTAAATATATGTATATTATTATTTTCATTTAATATCTCTAGGTGTTTCAATTAATCTTGGTTCTTGAAAATCATAATTTTCATTAAGTTTACTGTTTGATTATTCTTGCAGGTTTGCAAAGGTGTGGAAAGAGTTGCAGATTAAGATGGATTAATTACTTGAGACCTGACCTTAAGAGAGGAATGTTTTCACAGCAAGAAGAAGATCTTATAATCAGGCTTCATGAAGTTCTGGGTAACAGGTATTTATATAAATAAATATTAGTAATGGATTAATTTTTGTGGTAAAAGAAATGGAGAGATGGTATTAATTAATAAATAAAAAAAAACAAATCTTGATGGTTTGAAATTGCAGGTGGGCTCAAATTGCAGCACAGTTACCAGGAAGAACGGATAATGAGATAAAGAATTTCTGGAATTCTTGCTTGAAGAAGAAGCTTTTGAAGCAAGGAATAGACCCATCAACTCACAAGCCATTAAGTGAAGTAGTAGTACAAGAAGTGAAAGAAGAAAAGAATTGTATAGATAAAGCATCTCTGCAAATACCAGTACACTCAAGCTTCGCAACCCAGGAACCGACATTTCTTATCAACGAAACTGCCACTTACTATAGCAGTAATGATAACGGATTAACAGAAACTTGCTCTTCAAGAGAGCAATTCAATATCAACAAACAAGCCTATGATCCTTTATCCTACTTCGACTTCCCGGCAAATGGGTATAACTCAGGTCTCAATCAAAATCAATTTGAAACAAGTACGAACTTTGCATTTACTTCAATGCCAAGTCTAACAAGTTTCGATCATGGAAGCATGGGCGCGACAGATTTTTCTGATAATTCAGTTTCAGGACTGAGTTGTATGTTTTTGAGCGAGGCTAAAGAGAACTCTAGCAACAGCTCAAATATATGCAATTACACAGCAGGATACAATCAGATGAATAGTAATGCAGGTTTCTCATGGGATGCTGATAACAAAATCGAGTCATCGACTTTTCAGTTTCCGGTGAATGGAAACAAGACGGAAGAATTAAAACTGAGTCCATGGCAAGAAGGGTCAATTCATACTCAGAATTCAGTAGATTTCAGTAGCTATCCATTAACGTCGCTATCAGAAGATCTAACAGGAGCAAATTTTGGTGCTTTCCACCAGATATGAACTGTAAATTCATTCTTTTTTTACCTCTCTTTACATTTCTTTAAACACATACACGAGATGTTGATAGTACAGGAGTGTGGGAATTTTTTCTTTAAAAAATCCTTCCTTTTTCTTTTGTTAACACTAAGCTGATATTTTCTTTGGATTTAATATGTGTTTCTTCTCGTTCTTTTTCTTTTTCTTTTTCTTGGTGTATTAATTTGTTTCCACCTGAACAGTTGAAATAATGTAATTAAAAATTTCTAGAGTGAAAACTAATCTTGTGGTCTTAATTCTTTCTCTGGTTGTATAACTAATTATCATGATTATGTGTAGTTACAAGGATGTTTTCATGGCTGTCCTTTTCCAAGACAATTGATTTTTATTGGATCAAAAACTTATTACACAGTGAAAAAGAAAAAAAAACCCGCACTTTAATTATTAGTTTACAAACATTAAACAATAAAATTAATTAATTGAAAGTGAATAATGTACGAGAGGTGGGATAGGGTTTTGATTGTGAAATTTGGAAGAGGTGGCAGAATTTTAATTAACAAGAGTATCTGGGCCAATACTGATATCGAAGATGCTGATATCTTAGCATATGATCATACAGCTGCTACTTGAGTCCCCACCATGCATTTGCGAGTCCCTCCAAAAGGCTAAAATTGGCTGGCTGTACTGTCCTCTCAATTATTGGAGAGAGGCAGAGAAAGAGAAATATTAGAAGAGGCAAACACACAAGGGTCAACTCTATAGCAAGAAACTACCAATATGTTCAATCATCTTTAGTTCCTTCTAGTGACTTTCTTCACTTATTGTGATCACAAAATGGCCTTCCTTGTCCTAAACGCAGAGCTCGACATTGCCCTTGTTCGAATAATTATGTAAATGGCCTTATTATATTATCTCAATGCTCGGACCCATGGTATTAGGTAAATTTTGCTTGAGAATGCAGTTCAATTCCGTTCATTCTACTATTGGTATTAATTATGAATGAAGTTCCAACTAGTTATTAGCTTGATTTCTGATTAGGGTTGGTTAGTTTAAACTTCAAAACGCATTCAGTATATATAATAATGTAGCAGAACAATTTCTGACTGTAAATTTTGCATGTGCAAAAGATACCTAAAAGGAAAGGGAACAAGAGATTCCTCATCATCAGAACCAAATATCACAATCATCATCATTTTGTTTACATCACGAGAAAGAGAAAGGAAGGGGTTGGTACTCGGTACAGAGATAGATAGATAGATAGATAGTGCCTAGTGCGGTGTGTAAATTAATTGACAAATTTGAAAGGAAAAAAAAAAAAAAAAAAAAAAAAAAAAAGGAAAAAGCTGCTCCAAACTATCGTACCTAAGACAGCGGAAACAAAAGTCTGCGCCACCATTAAATTTGGAGTAACATGGTCTATACCAAGTAGTTTATATAGATTGATCAGTAAATTTACTCTATGTTTAGACCTGTCTAATATTTTATGTAGCTCCTACTAAAATTGATCAGTGTATGTTCTTCTAACGTTATTATCAGCTGGGCATAGCTTCACTGATTATCCTTTATACCAAACAAAAACGGCTTCAGATATGATATGTAGTCTAATAGTAAGTGGTGAGACCCAGATTTTATCCCTCCCTACTTCTTATAGCACAATATCACAGTACAATATAATAATTTCCTAAGGTTAAAATGAGACGACAAAAATCTCTTTTCTTTTAATCAGATATTTTAAGTTCGAGCATTGAGTATAGAGTATTTTTTTAAAAGAATAAGATGAGGAGACATAATAATAGCAGTAGTACTGTTGATAGATGAAATAAACGGAGGTATGGATATAATAGGCATTAACCCTATTAGTATTACATCAAAGTTGTGGAAATTCAAGCTTTAACGGACACCGTAAATTTAGGTTCCAATGGGATAATAAAGATTAACATGGCAAGCTATCATACTTATCATTTGTCTAATCTCATCTAACACTTTCTCTTGTTCCCTAAGTACTGATTGTTATAACATGAGGGAGATAAGCAAGTCAAACAAAGCTCATTATTAAAGAGCAAAAAGGTCAAAAAAAAAAAAAAAAAAAAGTAAAAGCAAAATTAAATAAAACATAATTAAAATGCTTTCTATATATTATTACTTCTGTTGACCATGGAAATGCGAAAATACAATAAAGGGAAAGAAAAACGGTATTTTAAATATAATTTTATATAAAAAAAATAATATCTCTACACGAATGGAACATAAAAATGCATTGATGGGAAGAACAAAATTGAAATAAAAAGCTTTTAAGGGTGCTTCTACTTTAATACTTGTACCACTATACAAGTATGCCGACAAAGCTGTAACTTTCTAATTAAAGGAAACAGAAGTGAAAGAAAGAAAAAGAAAAGGAGTGAAGTACTAAGACATGTACCAGATTTTTGTTGGTCAGAAAATTGGAAAGCCTGACATTTTTGGTCAAAAAACGAGGTCCGACAAATGCAATTGGTATGCTTTATATATTTACATGTCTAATGATAGCTAATTTAGAAATTTGGTTCCATGGTAAAAAACCATTACTACACCGACAAGACTTCCATTATTGTATCTATAATATAAAAGAAATGTCTCAAGTCAATACCACAAAGAATCTACTTTTACTTGTATGTTTCAGTTTCACCTGGTAAACAACAGTTCCGATAAAGAGAAATTTACATGGTTGACTTGAGATTAATTGATTTCATTCAGATTTGAGATCCGATTTATTGATTATGCCACTAGTAAATATCTCTGTTTCTGTCTCAGAAAAGATGTATAGCTCGTGAAACATTAATTAAGTTTATGTGTTTTGATGAATAAAACCTTGGTGGTAATCAATAAGCACGAGTTGAGTAGCATAAACAACAAAAAAAGAGTTGGAAATCGAAAGTCCAAATCATTATTACTTCAGGCTTTGTTCATAATTAGCCCCACTCGTAATGCCATATTATTATTACTTATGGTGACATTTCTTAAGCTCAGAAAAAGGAATTTTACAAGTTAGAATCATTTTCCTTGCTCCTTATTTGCTTATTGATTTTACTCGTTTTACGTAATAATAAATATTATTTCGACATTAATCTGCAGAAAACTTATATATATTTCTAAAAAGATTGCTTTCAACAGAATTAAAGTGTTAAAAGGAAAACAATTTCAAGAATTGGACACTTTTTAGTGTCGTGTTAATCTGATTGTTTCCAGTGACGTAAAAATGAAAAAACTTGCAAATCTTGAAAAAACATTTCTAAACATCTCATTCCTACTGATAATAATGATTCTATTTTTTTAAAGTTATGGAGCTAATCGCCCAATAATCAAATATCTGAAGTCAAAAAGCCTATGTATATAAAAATATGAGGCCCTGCAAATGATGATTGAGACTTAACAGTACAGAACTGAACTTCTTGTTAGGCTTAACAGTAATAATAATGACCTTAAACAAGAAATGGCAAAGAACCCTAATGAATTTCTTTCGTAAGTTTAAAGTTTCTTGTAGCTTCTGATCAAAGATAAGCTACCTAATGATTTTTATTTTTATTTTTCTTTTTCTTTTTCTTGAAAATAAAAAAAGAGAAGAGAAGAAAAACGTGTTTCCATGACTCTAGTTATTGCCCTCTTTTTTAAATTGAGCAATGAAACTTCTAATTACATAATTAATGATTGTTTCTTCTAGCTAATTATAGAAGTAATATGAGAGATCGCTTTCTGATTTCATTTTCTATGGCTATGTAGGTTAAGGACTCTTGGGTTTAAGGAAGTTATGTTCTTTCTTTCCAATGATGATGGTGCCATTTTCTATTGATTTTTAATTAGTTGACACTCATTAGAAGAAAATACATAAAAATGGACAAGTTGATTGATTTTTTTTTTTTTTTTTTATTTTGATTAAGAAAATAAAATTTGTTATATCTTGATACTATAGACAGCACTTTAAGCTAGCTCTCAATATTGGCTGCTACTTATCCAAGATTCAATATTTGGTAGTTGGTGTTTGATGGCTCATTGATTTAAAGAAATTTCAAAATTTTGTTTACTTGAGCCTCGTATGATGTTCAATATTTAATCATCATAAAATAATTGTAAAATATGTATGTAATTATCAAGCTAATTACTCCATTAATTCAACATTAAGAATTAAATTAATTTAACTTAATAATGAAGCCAGTAGAGTATATTTGATTTTTTAACAACTAAGTCCTTCAATTTTAATTTAACTACTTTAACAATTAAATATTCTGTATATTTATTTTTGTTCACAATTCACGACATAAAAAATAATATCTCAATATTATTTTTTTTTCTTTAAATTATTTTATGTTAAATATAAAAATGTTCGAAATTGTTTTTAGATACTCCAGTCCAAAGTCCAGACTAGGCTATATTATTCATGGGCTTTTCACTTTTAGCTTGGGATTTGGGCTTGTAACGTTTAGCCCGAAACTGTCAAATATCTTGTGCTCGCTTTAAATGGAGGGCCTAAGACTCAAGGGTTTGAGCCCAGAAAACGATGGCGCAGCAGTCTGGTATTTGCGCTTTCTTAATAGGGGTTTTCCATTGCTTTGTTGACCGACCTTTCGAACAACATAAATAAACGACAAGTTGTTCGAAATTGAATAGATTAGATCCAATGGGCCATTTTCGGTTTGGGATCCTTTGATTTGCTGAAGCGACTCTTTGGTAGACAAAATGAGAGGGAAATTTTCTGTCATCTATGTGATCTTTGAACGATAGAAAGACTTTTCCATTCACTAACAAAGTCATGGTATCATCATCAACAGGGTTGGTTAAAATGGAAAGAACTTAGGTCTTTTGAGAAAGAGATCAATCGTTTGATTCTTTTGAAAGGATAAAATCTCTATTGAAAATATTTTCTTCTATAGATCTAATTTTGAACTGAGTAAAATTAGACCTAATTCAATAGACTAGTAATATACGGATATAAGTTTTAAGTTTGTATCTTTTTTGTTTTGTAATTGTGATTGTGAATATATATATATATATATATATATATATATATATATATATATATATGTAATTTGAATTTCCAAAATTAGGGAGACAAAGGGTTAAAAAAAATTAAATAGCAAATTTAGAAAATCTTTTTGGGATAGGAGCCTGGCCTTCCTTCCCTCTCTCAGTCACTGATTGGTCCTAAACTTGCATTCGATAAGCTTAAAATCTCTAAAGTCACCTTCAGAAAAGTTCTCTTAAATCTTAATATGACGACAAATTCTTCACTTTACAAAAGATAATTAGAATCAGAATACAAACTAAAGAAAAATTTTACCAAAATAGGTAGAAAAATAGTCCAATGTAGGAGACATAACATTAAATGTTATACACCTTTCGTACATATGGGCATTTAATGAAATTCAGTGACATGCGAAAATTAAAGAATACAATATGAATTGATAGAACCCAAGTGTCCTTACCATAAAAATCCACAGGAAGAAGCTTCAAGAGACTACAAATTTCTGAAAAGGCCAAAAGGGAATTCTCATAAGTGGATGAGAGAAGGCCACGTTTGCCTGTCCTTTCTTTTTCTTTATGACAACTAAAGAAGAAACAAAACCATCAGTGGCCTGTGGGTCTCAAAATCAAACAGTTTTTGCACATAACAATAACATTTCAGCCACTTGGTACATGTAAGTACAGAACTGGCTACCTTACAAATGCTGGATTTCTTAGGAAGGCAACTTACTGTGATGTGGGGTTTGAAGAATTTTACTACTTCAACACTAATATCCATGCAAATTTTATTTTTACCTGTGGAGTAGCTTACATTTTCCTCCTGTCTGTATACAGTTGTTGAAGATGACGTGACTGAGCTTCTGATAAGCAATAATCAGATAAAAGGAAACTGTAAGGAAAGTAGAGGTAAATTATTTCGCTTATAAGCTTATCGCTGAATGTGACATTTAGCAAACAAATAAGCTAAAAAACACACACGACTAAACGACAGTAATAATTATAAACGACCTCTACTGCCTCCTTGTATACATGGAAAGCCAAGATCTCTTCTGTCTACTTCAGAAAATGAAGAAAAAGTTCTATAGTTATTGAACTTTTACACCAAGTGCAGAGAGAGATAAGGAGAGACTACCTATCGGATTTGAAGAGTTGATACAAACTATAGCCACAAAAATGTCTGATGTTGACATGCGTAAAAATGATCAAGAACAGACATGGAACTAGTGATTTTGGTTTGTATATTTCATAACTGTACTATGAATGCTTTAAGGGGACCAACTTTGAGCTACCATACATAGAAAATAGACTGGTTAGAAACCATTTCTTGAACATTGGTAATACTATCTCAACATTCTCACCTGTCAACCATAAGCACATGCTGATGATCCCAAATTAGCAGCAGACAGCCAATTCCACAGAATTCAGGTACAATCGAGATGCGAAGATTACTAGCACTTCTTTGATGCAACCCAAATGAATTCTGTACTCTTAATATCACGTCTTTGGCTATTCAGATGCCAGATTTTCCTCCACCTGCAAAAGCACTGACTACATTTTCAATTTTCTTATAACCTCATAGCGATAACTTTTATCATATTTCATACAAGGAAAGTAAAATCTTATGCTTTGAAGCGTGAAATATTAGTGAATCAGTGAATTCTATGGGAAAATACACGGCAAGTTAAGGCCGGCATTGCCCATCAAATTATGAAATACTATGTATAATGTATTGTCAATACTAAAGTAGTGAAAAATTAGAAGCTAACTATAACTTACATCTATTCTCAAAAAAAAAAAAAAAAAAAAAAAAAAAAAACTTCTAACTTACATCTCCAAAGACTACAATTTGATTATTTTAGTACAAAACGAAGGAATACTGCAAAATAATCTTACTGAATGCACTAGATCAACAATTAAAACAAAAATAAAGATGACATCTTAGAAGAGTGAAAACAAAATTTATTTTCCTCGCACATAAAAATCATATCAGGGAAAAAAATATATTGGCCTCAACCCTTTAACGACCAGACACAGAAGTAACAAGCTTGTAGCTTACAGTGATCTTGCAGAGACCAATGCCATTGATCGAGTCACCAGGGCATTCAAACCATTCTGCAAATGACAGAATTATAAAGTTCTTAGTGAAACTTGTAGACGAACATTTACTCGCCTCAAGTAAATGGAGTTGGAAGATGCAACAATAAGCAAAATAATTGCAGGGCTGTATTCAGTGAGGCTGTTTGTTGAAAAGATAATATATATAGAGAGAGAGAGAGAGAGAGTGAGAGGGGAAAATGATTGTGCAAATAACAGCAAAATGAAAACCTTAGCAATCCATTAAAAATAGGGCAAGAAAATGCCTTTAAATCATGTGCATCTTCGAAAATTTACAGTCAAGCTCATGGAAAAACCATCTCTTCATAAACAAATGTTTCTTTTGAAGATACTAGATTTCAATTTAATACAAGATATGTTACTAAAATGACTGAATCTGCTGATGAGCTCCATGCTGATAAAGAGTGAGATGATGTATAGCCTTGGCAAACAAATCCCTCAACTCAGGATGTTGAGCTATCACATGACGAGCTGCGCCTGTAAGAACATTTAAAGCTCTGGCTTGTTCAAGAGCCTTGCTATTACCAACACTGAGTGCAAGATAACATAGCAATACTAGACCATGCATTTGAGCTCGATCACCACTCCGTATCAGTTTGATCAAAGATCGAACCCCACCAAACTCTATAATTGCTTTGGAATGTAGAAAGCAGTTGAAATTATCTGGACAAACAAATTTCGCCAAAGCAATAGCTGCTTCAGTTGCCACATCCACATTATTATTACCTAGATGAGCAACTAAAGGACCAATTATTCGAGTCTCCCTAGCAGGGAAAGTTCGAGCCAAGCAGCCAATTGATCGAATAGCAGGAATCTGCAAACTTATATCATCTTCTTCCTTAATTATTCTTAAAAGCTGATCTAAAATTGCCATAGCAGGAGGCCAATTGGTTTTAAAAGATGAACGCCTAAGGTCAGCATTGGACTCTGCCACTTCTGTGATTTCCATAACAGTCATCAAACAATTTAACTGCAATTTCCCTTTCTCCTTTTCAATAATTTTAGCCAAACAAAGCAGCCCTTTAGTCTCTGTAATTTTCTTACTGTTTGATAAACTCCCTTTAGACAATTTCCACAATGCCTCTGCACAATTAACCTTAAGCTTAAGCTGCACTTCAGGCGGTTCCATCTCCCTTTCCTTCTTGTAATGGGAACTACCATGGCTACTACTATCAGAATGATAATTTAAAGAATGACTATGATTAATTCTCATATTCTTATAAGTTAATTCTTTGTTCATCTGAACCAGCGAGTGAATGCTAGTTTTACCAGACTGATGATTAGGAATTTCCAAATCCAAGTTAATAGATAACAGCAATACCAATGGTCGAATCACGTTCTCTCTCACGAACTCTTCTTGTGCATATGAATCCAATTCCGCCATGCGAGCCACCAAGTTCGCAACCACAATTTGAACCTTCATTGGAGAATCACCTAAAACGCCAACGATAATAGGAGCCCCAAGCAAGTCCACAATAGACCTAACTCTCTCTCGGTCCGTGGCAATATTGGAGAGGGCATTTGCAGCTGCAATTTGTGCTTCAGGAGACAGGCCTTCTTTAAGTAACTTCAATAATGGCAAAATTCCTCCTTCTTCCACTATCATCTTCTTGTTCCTATCGCTGTCCTTTGCTAGAGAAGCGAGCTCATTAGCTGCATCGGCGCGGTCTTTGGGTTGACCCATCTGGATAGTGCATATATAAGACCAGACCCAAGCGAGAATAGGATCGTTACTAGCAATTGGAGGGAGGGAGAGATAAGTACCTCCATCAGGCTCATAAATTGACAAGAGCCATTCCATGTCTCCGATAGAAGATTCAAGAAGACTGAAGACCTTGCGAAAATCAGCAGTGGAGGTAATGGAAAAGACCTGACGGAGAACACCGCTATGCTTGCACTTACGAACAAGAGTAAGAGCACGTTCAAGGTTTTTGGTAATATCGGAAGCGATACGGCGGAGAGGGCGGTCGTAGATGGAAGGAGTGGTGGCGGCACGGCGGACGGTGGATCGTAGCTTAGCAGAGAGGCGTTCAACTTGTTCGGCTATCTGGGAACAATCTTGCTTGGAGGATTCAGCTTCTTTAGCCGCTTTAGTCACCCGATCCGCAAGTAAAATTGGAAGAGTGAGTTCTTCTTGAAGACTCTTCCCTTCTTCAAGGGAAGTCACTGTAGTAGCACCAGCAGCCATTTCTTCTTCTTTTCTTTTCTTTTCTTTTTTTTTTTTTTTCCCTTATTTGTCTCCTCCTCCTCCTCCTCCTCCTGCTTCTTCTTCTATATCATTATTAGGCAAAAATCCTCGTACTTAAATAGATTTTGAGCAATCAAGAAGTTGGTGCTGCAGAGCAGAGACTGCTTCCTTTGGATTTGGACTGACACGGTTGTAATATATATCTTGATAAGAGTAATTGATTGTGAAACCGGAGGAGGTGGTCGTTTAGGATTAGTTATTTAATTATTCAAATTTCAGAGGGTAATAATTAATTAATTTGAGGATATGATGCTTGTCGTGGGTGTCCACTGTGCAATAAGAAAAAGTTATGTGGTGACCAAGTTTGAATTCTCTTTTCTTAAAATAAAATAAAACGAACTTTGGTTGGGGTTGGGGGAAAATGAAAATTGACATTTCAATTAAATCACATGGACAGTGTGTGGGCTAGAAAATTATTTTGGGCCCTCTCGTAGTTTTGACTGACTCGAAGTGAAACTGGAAAATATAATCACGAAATCAAAAATCAGGCACGGATCTTTGCCACTGAAAGTTTTTCAATGGAAAACACACATGAAGTAACATTAACACTATGTTTAAAATACAACAGGGAAAAAATAAAACATTGTCTAATTTTTTCGGATAGAATGAAAATATAAAGGAATTTTACTTTTCTTTGTTTGAAAAAAAAAACAAATTAAAAGAAAGAAAATATTGTTGTTGAAAATTTGCAAGAAAACCCTAATTAACTCTATGCTCAAACAAAGAATTTCAACTATGAGCTCACCTAAAAATTGAGAATTTCCTCAGCTTTTTCAAACGAGGGAAAACTTTATTAAGATAATTTTTCATAGTTATTTTCTTATATTAAAAAGATCCCGAGGATGCCCTCTTTATCTCGACCAAAGAAAAACAGAGCATAACTTTAATAAAGTAGAGATCCAGATGTATCGCACATTTCCACTAGAGTAAATTAATAATACTATATTACTATTAGATAGTAGATTAACATCACTTTATTATGAAACCTATGATAATGCATTCACACCGTAGTAAATCCACGTGGACAGTCGTTATCGATGTAAGTCGAGGTCAAGATAACCAAGAAAACAACCAGAATGCCTGCTTATAATAAATAATGGTACGATGTGGTTGCTGATTATTTTTTTTTTTCACCCCTTAAAAAAAAAGACATTCTTTAATTCGTGTTAATAAAAAAAACCAAACATAATTAAAATCCACGACACATAAACAAAAAGGTCAAATCAAACCAAGAGTGGAAAGAAATAAATCCTGATGACGTTTCCTGATGGACCAAATAAAAACGACTAGCAATGATCTTTGTCATTGGCTTAGTTGCTATAATGCCACTGGATATGGAGTTCCGTTTTAGAGGTGGACTTTAGAGCTTTGACAGCAACCCACTTTGGATTGGCTTCCCTACGCCATTTTCTTTGACATCAGTTTCTTTGGCATCCAATTCGCACGCATTGGGTGGCACATCCACAGCAGGAGAGCAGTTGAAGAACCCATGCGGCTGCATTGATTCATATATATCAGACGCACAGAGAAAAAAAAAAAAATATCGTTAAGGGGAATATTCTACTCAGCCAGCAATTTCAGGCCACATTAAAATATTCTTTTCTTAAATCATAATTAGACATCTAACCCAATTTTACTTGAAAGAACAATTATCAACAATTTACCTATATCGGATTTATATTGGCAAACAAAAGAAACACAAAATCTGTTGGGAAAGTGATTACCGAAAGCATAAAACCAATGCGCTCTACCGGCATTACCGGCCAGTCTTCTAACCGAGGAACATGTGTGATCCCAAATACATACCTGCAGTACAGGAAAAACAATTATGGCAAGGGTTGGAGAAATTGACACAAAAGCACTCTTTTTTTTCATATATTATTTTGTCATAGAACATCATTTCCTGCAACAAGCAGTCACATGCCATTACAAGATGCACAAAAATTTCAATCCTTTGAAAAACAACAATACCAAAAATGCCCTAAAAGGTCACAAAATACACCATTCACGTCTTAATGGTGGTATGAACTTATGACACTGCAATAGGTACCACCATCCTTGTTTGTTCAGTGCCATTATACCAAATAGGAAGATCAAATAAGAAACCTATGCATACTCTGGATAATATTAACTTCAAGAAGCATAAGCTAAATAACAGATACATAGCTTCCAGTTTCCAGAGTTTCCAACTTTACCATGTCAGTCAGAGTCCTCAAACATAATAATGATCATAAACCCATACGAGTGATTTAAAGGCTAACTATATTTATTCAAAGGTGCAGTTGTCAGTGTCAACAACACATCTACGAGCATGTGTACATGAGATAACGATAATAATATACATACGTATGTATGAGTTGGGATAATGTCAACTAACCAAAGAACGATATCATTTTCTTCTAAAGGTCGATTCTGCTTTACCCATGTAGCCAGTCCTTCACCAACACGTGGATTTTGGTTAGGGAACTCTCCTCCAGGAAACATCTCATCACGTGCATAAGGTGTGACCCAAAGATTATGCTTCAAAAAAGCAGCTCTTCTCAAAAACTTGGCTTCAGGACCAGCTAATGGCAAACAATTTGAACCAGGCACAAGCTTGTACCCTGTTAGCTGTCCTGTTCTATTAACAGTTCTAGTATTTCTTACCTGTGAAGATAGAATGAAGTTGGGCTTACTTTAGCAAAATCTTTCAAGAAAAGAAATATGAAACAGGAAAAGGAATAAGAAAAGCCTAATGCAAATGGGACCAACATCAATCTCCGGCTCTGGTACTCTACATTGGAAAATTTCAAGTGCTCGGCTAAGGTTAAAGACCAAGATTAAAATAAATATTTACAAAGTAAACAAAAGAAGATCTCATCAGGAAAAGGGGGAAAAAGCTAGCATTCCCTGTTTGAAGGAGCATTTAGCAACTGTACCAAGATGAAATGATTATATTCGGCCCACTTCCGCACAATGCTTATTACATTTTCTTTTTCAAAATGCTTTCTTTAAAAGGAAATGAGTTGATACCATTCAAAAAAGAATCAAATTATCTTAGTTCCATGCAACATAATGCAACAATGCAAAACTGATAGGTAAGGGAATGCATACATCAAGAGGTATGATGCTCCATCAAAAGAAAACAAAAGAAATACTAGTTGTTGACAGTGATTAATGAGGGAAAAAACACTCTACAGCCAGGGAAAGAATGCCTTACAATCCAATGGCGAGCTGTTAGAGGATTACAGTCTCCCATTGCTTGCAATTCTGATCTGAGAAGTGTCTCTTCAGCATAAAATGCATTATTGTGCACATTGTTCTCCCCAGGTTTCTCAACTTTAACATCCACCTCAACAACCTAGAAAAATGAAAATAAATGAATAAGAATAGCTAATATAATGTATTGAATAGAAACAAACACTACAGTGTGGCTTGCAAAAGGCATGAACCTGACACCATCCCAGAAATCCTGATGGTTCAGTCCTGATGGTTACAAGGACTGAAGTTAATTGGACATGTCACAGTTCACATAATTATTGTGCCTCCATGAAATTGCATAACTATATTTACAAAATTCAGAAGCTTTCTCAGAAATCCCTAGTCCTATGCATATAATTGATGAGGAAATAATTATTAGATAATAGTTATATGGAGAAGCACACACTATGAGGCCTCAGAACAGAGAAGAGCTTCACAATTTTTATTAGAAAACCTTGAACAGCTAATGTGCCAGACAGCTTCAACTATTTCTTAGTCTGTATCCATCTTTGAAGAGCAGCAAGACACATTTTTAACCATTGTACTAACTTAATTATTAGTTAGCAGCCATCTTTAACAAGCCTTTATATTTTTTGCAGGAGAAGAAGAGGTTAATAATTAGTCCTAAAAATCAATATCTACAAATTAGAAGAGCTCTCCCTTTTAAAGAGCTGTGAGAATATCCCTTCATCTTGTGTCTTTTGTGCTGGTCATAAGTGACTAAAGACTTCAGACTTCTCAGACTATTTCCTTAGGAAGTATTGACTCGATCCAAATAACACTATGAACAGTATTGTTGAAGCCCTGAACAAACCGAGTAAGCAAAGCGCAAGAAAAATGAGGTTTTACTGAACTTTCAGCCATAAATATATCTCCCATCCAAAACCCGCTAGGTCTTACATCACCTGAACACCTACAAACTTGTAACAGGTTAAAAAGTTAGAAATTTCTGAATTCAGTGCAGCTACCTGATTGAAAGCTTCACCAGGTTTGCAATCAACAGCCATGTTCATTCGGGCCACAAAAAAATGTTGATGAACTGGTGCATATAGACCTGGAGCAATGGTTGTGCCATATTTTCGGGTTTCTCCAGGTTGCAACGCCCCTAAGCTGAGGATTCCTGTAAGCTTAACTTCAGCTTCAATTTTCCCATCCTGCAACAACAAAAATTTACACCATCCAATAGCATCAACATATGTTGCAAAAACAAAAGAGTTGCAGCTTCAAAGCATGGCTTTCCACTAAGCCTAAATCACCATTCCAGAATAAAGGCACTGCTAGCTCATATACAGAAGCCAAGATATAACTTGTATTGTGAAAGTCCTATTTAAAATAGGCTCTCAACACAATCTGCTTCAAGCACTTGATGAATTGAAGCATAACTAGCACATACAATCTAAGGCGTTCTACAAAGCTTCATCATTTCCAACTCCTCCCACCAACCCCAACCATCACTCACAGATCACAGGCAACAAGATCCAGCAACAGAAGTGCCATTTAAACTTGCCTGATAGAAGTGCCAGTAGAATCCATACTCATAATTAGCAACTGTACATATAAAGGAGACCGTCAGCCGTCTAGACCTTCGCACTTCTGCTAAACCTGTTCTCCAGTCTTGATGCTTCCACAGAATTCCATGATCCTCTTCATGCAAGCATACACAATTTTCAATTGTTTCAACACCTCCTGTGAAGTTTGTGAAGTGGGCATCAAAGTATTTGATATATCCCAAACAATCACATCCCTGAAATTCATAATTTTAATTGTGATTGAACAATAAACAATAATCTAATGCACACCGATTGAAGTTGTTTGCAGACCTTCTTAAGAGAATGTGAATTTTTACCGAGGCCATCTTCCCCTGCATCGAAAGCATTTTTCCGGTAATGAGGTTCATTCGGATCTCCGTACGGAACAACCATCTCCACAAAGCTTAGCCTGTGGGCTACAGGTCTTCGCCCCCTACTACCGTCAACATATGCAACAGAATGTAGAACCAAACCCTCTCTAGGAGTGAATCCAATACGAAAGTTCCACTGCCAAACAGCAATAATACAATGATAGTGTTCAGTATAATGTACCAAGCTACATAAAACATGCAAAAAGAAAAAAGAAATCAACATGTACCTTTTGCCATTCTACAAAGTACCCGTTGACACGAAAGCTTGGACCTTCAGACTGAACTATTTGTAAAGGTTTCACGTCACTTCTATCAACACCACCCCGTGTTTCACCAGGAGTATAATTCCTTAATGGATCAGCTGGAGGTAAGGGAACCAGTTTACGATCTTCAAATTCAATCACCTTCATGTTCTGCATATCAACAAGCACATAGATGCCTTCCACTGGGCGTGCATAACCATTTTCCATTGGGCAGTCACTCTCTGTTCTACAGAAAATAAGAGGTTTAGCAAGTCTTCTGCTAGGAGCATCAGCATCACTGTGATAACCAACACACCTGCAGTATACATATGTACATCAAAATATCAACAAAAGCACAGTACAACGGAGCAACTTTCCAACACAATTTTACAGAAATCAATCCCATTTAGCTCTAAGCTTACCAGGCATCAACCATAACAAGTTCCATGTCTTCGATACCTCTTTTCTTCATTGCCTCCCTAAATAGAGGGAAGTCTTTTACAATAGCTTCACATTCAGCATATTCAACAGCATCCTAAATTAAGGAAAGAATTAGAACAAAATGAAAACAAATGCTGTGAGAGCATAAATAATTCAAGAAGCAACCCTTTCAATACACCCATCGCCCGAATTTATGAAAGAAATTTATTTGCAGAACTCTACTGATATTGCTATATTATATCAAGCACCTAAACTCATTTTCATGATACAAAGCCGATGAAGAAGAATGAATAGTTTGCACATAAATTGCTTCCCATCACAAGAACACTGGGTAAGTTGGGTCTTGCAAGAAATATTATGTTTTGTGTCAAAGATTAGTGATATTTCTGAATGATTGAGCATGTACAATCATATGTTTTTAAAATGATGTTTTCATGAGCATTTCCTTAGGAACAAGCCTGATACTGTTAAAAGTAGTTGCCAATGATCAGCTTTAATCTTGATTGACTCTGACTAGACTAAAACAATAAGAAATAACAAAGGTTAGAAGAAAACCATTGGAGGCTGAACATCTGGAACAACTCGTGATGAAATTACTTTTCCCCTGTGATGTCCACCTCTAGTTACTGCATGTACTTCTGACAGCTCCACAATCCATACACTTGTTTCATTTGACTTTTTATTATAAACAATAAGTCTAGCTCTCCTTGGAGGCAACTTGGTAGGAATCACAGGTCCACCTTTTGTTCTGGGAAGCAATGATGGTTGGAAAGGAGGGAAGAAATATGCATCTGCCAATGCAACAACGTTTTTATCTGGTTCCACAAGCACTACCTCAATGAAACGCATGCTGTCTCTGACCTGAAAGGAAAAATGTTGATTAGCTACCATACAAAGTGGAAAAGCAAGAGTCAAAGTATATTTTGACAACCTCAGGAGTAGCTCCAGCAGCTCGGACAGTAGCCACTGCAACAGAGATTTCGGCAGCAGATAAAGGATCCAATGGATGCCTGGTTTGGGCCCTCAACATGACTGGGATGGCAGCTGAAAAATTACAACAAAGTCAAATGACAATTGAATAATCTAGTGCAAGAACTTACTTCAGTTGCACACAAACACATGACTATTCTCATTTTTATAGTAAAGCATGCACCAAGTCTCGTTCTCTATGAACATAGAACAAAGTAACTTTACAAAAATCAAACGAAGAATATTATATTTAGCAATTCACAAAATATTAAGCCGATCTTGCAATGATTACAACAGTTATCTTCGATGGACATATACAATGGATCCTTTAAATTTCAATCAGCAAATAAATAAGTCATGTGACTTGTAAAAAGAAAAGCAAAATCGATGTCTCATTGAAAAAAGAAAAAGTAATCAACAGCAAGGCAAAAACACAAAAAGATCAAAGCTACCTTTGGTTGTGGCGTTCGTGGAAGGTTCGGATACCGAATCAACAGGGCGAATTAAGGTCGAGATGGCAGCCTTCTCGCCAACCTGATCGTCGCGACGGCGATCGCTCCAATCTTGCACCGCATTAGCCACCACCGATGACGGCACAGGAGCGGCCTCACGGCGAGCGGTAGTCGAGTCGCTCTCAGAGACGCAACATGAAGAAGGAGGCGTCGTCTTTTTCGGAGTTGAGGCCATTGCAGAGGGTTCGCGAGCTCGCCTATTCCACCAACGTAAGTCTCAACACAATCTACTGACATACAGCAAATTCTCTTCGTTACTACTACCTCACTATCTCTCTCTATCTCTCTTCCACTCTAAATAACTCTCTCCGAAAATAAGCTTCGATAAACTTAGAAATAAAGAGAGATAGAGAAATATTCCTTTTCCTTTTCTTGGCCTTTCGCGATTGTTTTAGGTTTTACAGAGAAAAAATGTGTAAATATTCATGGAACTGAAGAAGAGAAAGGGAATGTGAGTGATCTGGAGAACAAAGACAGAAATAGCTATGGAGGAGAAAGAGAGAGATCAGAGAAGAGTTATATATAAGAGGGGTGTCCCACGTGCATAGATCCTACTCGAGCTTTTATAATAATTATTATTATTATTTTTTTTTAAATTTTGATGTTTTATTTCACAGCAAGTGCAAGCTGTGTAAAAATGAAGAGGATAAGGGAGAGAGATATGAGGGGGATTCGGCTGTTGCATGTTTAGGGGGCTTATCAATGGGACCCCGATAATAAGATAAGTAGTTCTGATAGGAGGATCTGCTTGTGCTAATGGACATGTATTAGGGTCAAAAACCAATTTTTGATATTACAATGATAAGGCCAGCCAAGATCTTTCATATTTTCGTATAAGGACTCGTACTTTCAATATTTGTAAAATTGCCGACAATAAAATATATCCCCCGTTTTCCAAACGGTCTTGTATGCGCAAACTATGTACTTTTAAGAAGTTGAAACGTTAGATATTTAAACAATCTTCTTAATACTCCATTAATATATAGTTATATACCAGCAGAAAAGATTCTCTGGTCCATTAATATCTAAAATGCTCCAAACATTTTGTGAAATTTGAAATAGCACCCGTTATTAGTTGCTCTAAACATTTTGTGCCCATGAATCAACTTGTACATAATTTTATTTATTTATGCATAAATGTAACCACGTTTTTATCAACATCTTAACATTAGAAAATTAGAAAAATATTTTTTAGATAAATTATTTTCTAGAAACTATGTTCACTGTCTTAGTGTCGATATCATTATGCCGTAATTAACTAAAATAACAATAATAAATACTAAAAAATCTCAAATTAATATTACGAAAAGATATTCTCAACTTAAAAAATTTTGAATAATTCAAAATTCACAATTCTAGGTTTTCCTCTTTTTTTTTTTTTAAGAGAACTAATAACAAAATTCTATTGGTGAGCTTGGAAAATATTTTTTTGAAAAAGTCGGATCTTTTGAAAAGAAGATAAAATATTAAAAATTCGATTTCTTTTATTAGACTACTTAATATGGTAGTCAAGGCAAACAACACTGGATCCATATAAATCTGATACAATGAGATGAGAGGCAAAAACACTTCATGTGCCATCAGAATTAATATAGTAATGCAAACTTGGAGTTTTGTATGGATTTTCTTATTAGAAAAATAAAGGACAGGCATGCTGGTTTGGCCATCTGCTTGGATCTTGCCATTCCAATTTTTTTTTTTTTTTAATTTTTTTGTTAACAAATTGCAATTTCATCAATAAACAAAAATGCCAGAAAACGTGCATATAATTAAGGGTAAACTCCAATTTCACCAATAAAAGTGTTCAATTGTTTCAGGCTGCGCTATGCCTCACCAGTTACCGGTAATTGAGGTGACTAGGTGAGGTTTGCCCTGCCTATGGCCATCCTTAGGGATGCCATTTCTTCCACGCAAGCATCTTTCTTGTCGATTTTTTTTTTTTTAATAATAAATAACAATAAAACATCTTTTATAATAAAGCCAAAGCGAGATAATTCATTATTAATAGAAAATATATTTATATTGTTAATTTAATCCCATTTGTCGCTAAGCTCCATTAGGGAAATTGTAATATCAGATTAAAAGAATCACCAAATGCATAAATGTCCCTTTACGACTTTAATTTAATGACATTAAATTTTGATGAGTATGTATTGAGATTGATTCTATAGTTATAAAGTTAATAATATTTTTTAACTATTATCAATTTCATTTATTAGCTAAGCGTCTAATGGATCATTTGTGCAATTAAATTGTTTAATAAAAGTAATTTTGTATATTAAAATATTTAAATATTAATGAAATTAAAAATTAAAAGATGCCATTAAACTAAAGGGGTTTATGCTTGTCAAACGCATATTTATACACACAATCAAAGTGATTAATAATAAATGGATTGTGAACTTATCAAAGATGAAAAGAAAAGACATTAAGAATAGATAATGGAACAAGAAAGTGAATGAAGGAGGATGTCAAATGTAATTATTTAGTTTTGTAATAACAAAATAAAATAGTTTCATCCGAAATGATCCTATTAGATCTGATGGTGGAAACTAATGGCCATCCCACTTGATAATGATGCTTACTTTTAAATCACAGCTGACTCATCCTCCCCCCACCAACCTCTTCATTACAAAATTAGTCCACCATAACTAACCAAATACCATTATACTAACGCTAATTGCGTTTTTGTATTTTCTTTCTGAAAATGGAAATTTTGCAATCTTTTTTTATATGTATATGCTTCCCTTTTTAACAAACGTCCAGCTTATTATTTCGTTCTTATCGAAGTGAACCAAATTCTATTGAGTTAGTGCTAATTAGCTAGTTGAAAATATACTTTTAAATTTGAAAAACAAGTTCAATTTCAAACATTGAATCATTGACACGTTACTTCTAGCTAATATTTTAAAAAAAAAAAAAATTAATGATAGCTATCTATGACTATATATCGGATTCACCCAAGCCTGAGATGTTAAGACAATTGCAACAGTGACAAGGTTAACAATATCTATTGAGGAATTTTTTTCAAAATGAAAATATTCCAAATCCAGTTCTTTTAATATTGAAGTGAATGGATAAATTGTTCCCGAGAGATGGAATGAATTTCCAATTGACATCATTTAACAAGATATCTCGCGTTTAAACTTTAAGTATATATTTCTTTAAATACTTAGGAGGAATCGTTTTGTCTTCTTTGTGTCTGTATCCGATATAAATCAAACTTAATCGAATCAGTAAACTTTAAATAATTTATGGGTTTAAAAAGAAAAAAAAAAAAAGGTAAAATGACAAAAAGTTGACATAGCTGCAGTAAGATAAACAAGCAATAACTATATATGTGCAAAAGCTTAGAGCCAATTACTTTTGTTTTTGCATATTTTTGGTGTTATATGAGAAAGAACCCTACCACTAGCAATCCATCACTTTAGTTTACAGTAATGTGGTACAGCCATGAAACAAGAAAGCGAGAGATGGAAGAAAGCAACGTCGTGCACTTATAAGCTAGTGCCTTGCAAATTCATGGAAATCAATCTATAACCACAATCCATGAAATCAAGTACTAAGGTACAAGTACCTCAAATGCAGGAGAAAATGCCTGCAAGAAAGGAAAACCAATCAATCTTTCTGTCTTTTCCTTTTACTAAATGACTTCAATTAGGATTTAAACTTATAACTCTACGGCTTCAAAAATAATTTAATTACTGCTATCAAATTAGAGTTGGTTTGGGTTTATTTAATTGGCGCTATTCATGAAAATAAGTATAAAACTGGAATCTTTATAGTATTAAAGTACTAAAATTAAAATTTTGTACGAAAAAATTCATTTAGAAATGCAATTTATTTTTATAAATTCACCAGCGTATTAGTGTTAAGAAATTTATTTTTTTAATAATACCAATTTTGACTTTATACGTGTATGTATACACATGAACAACATGGCGCAATGACATGAATAATATTTTAATATTGATTTTGATATTACGATGAGGACAAGCGAAGAAGGCTTGCATTCCAATTAACAAGAGAGAAACACTCGTCATCCTTTTGCAATTTCACAACACTTGCCATGTCATCATGTCGTTATAATCTAATCAAATAGTGAAATTGCAATATAATAAAATGATGCGTTTGGTGTAAGCGTTCATTCCAGATTCCAAAATTAAATCACGTCAAATCAAAATTCACTTTCAAATTGAATCTTGCAACATTAATTAATTAATTAATTCCTATAATAACTCAATTATTTCTCTTTAAAAACCTATTAAGAATAATTAAGAGTCCTATTAATGATGATTTAAGGGTTCTTTGTTCTCAAATATTAATTCGAACTTATTGATAATCTTGCAGTTGGGCAGCAAAACTACAAACTGAGTTTCAAAGACAAATCTCACGACGAAAATCAATAAAAATCTCTTTTGATTGACTTATCTCACGCACCTTCCTTTGTAATCTAAATTTCTGGCCATCATTGTTTTCACGTTCGTTTTCTCTGAGATTGATGGTCCTTTTTGTAGTTTCTTAGTCTTTCCTTTCATTTCCCAAAAATAGACGGAAATTGCATGAAAGAAAGGAAAAGGCAAAGAGAAAAAATGTGTCCCATCTCAAAACCACTGTCTAACAATTTGCAGCCGCTACATGTTTTGGACTTTGTCTATGAACGAGAAAAAGAAAAAGATTGATTAGTGTGGACGCATAAATTATCTAATATCCACAACAGCAATTTAGACATAAGCAGAATTATTCAGTTGGAAACTTTGTGTGCGTTGGGGATGTAAATGGCGTGTAGGCGAAGCTAAAGTCGTCATGATTCCATCAATCACAATGTATAAACTGGTGGAGTGGCAGCCCATAACGGACCACTACAGAAGTTATAAGAATAGCTATTGATTAATGCTAGAGTCAATGCTAAACAGGTTCTAAGTTTAGACGGCTTTGATTCTATGATGAAAATGGAGAAATCATACCCGCATATAAAATCAAATATTTCTAGTGACTTCAATATAAATTTGTTTTAGGATTTAAATATTTTTTAGACACCAATGGACTTCCAAGAATTTTGAGACTTTCACAACTTAAAAAAAAAAAAAAAAAAAAGTAAACAAGTGCTTACCTAACCTCTTTTTATCTTTTGTGCATTCTTAAAAAGTTCATTTAAGTTCATTCAATAAACTGAACTGGGTTCCACCTCCCGGTTAATAAACAAGCCGAAATTGAATTTGAGTATGAGGCTTTTAATTGCAGTCATGCTGAACTCAATTCAAACTTAAGTATATTTTTATCAAGCTGAGCTTGTCTCTCTTCGTTATTCAGCTTTGCTAACTCATAAAATATTTTGAAGATACCAACAGACATGCTCAATCTCAATCTCTATCATTTTGTTTAATCCTTTCTCCTTTGTTCATGGTCATATTTCCATAACATCTTTAAACGAACCAGAACCAGAACCAAAACCAAATCCCAACCTTCATAATTAAAATTTTCATGTTAAGCATAAACGTTGCTAAATACGGGTTCTAATACTTCCAAGCCATGACATACAACAAACAAACTAGATTAACCAACCAACCTAGGAATGCATGAATATGATCCTAACTTATAGGTATATTCGCAGATCAAGAGACAGAATTACTAAGTGCAACCAAGTGTTTAAAACTCAAATCAATCAACGTAAAACAACATAGTCACAATCATTCTGAATTACATGGAAAGCAATAGAATAAGACACCCAACAACCATAATTAAGTTAAGAGTGCTTTATAGATCAAAATGATTAACAAAAACAGCCGACTAATATTAATTCATAACTAGTGTTCTTGTCTCTAGATTATCAGATCAAATGGTAGACACAAAGCAGCAACCTTTCATTTTAGTAATGCAGGATTTACGCAAGGTCAGAACGTCTTTAATAACCAGGAACAAACTTACTAGATAAATTTATCAATGGCCACTTTACCATTATGCATTCAACAGCTCATTCTCAGTTAACTAATCAACAAAGTACAGTGCAATATCTAAAATGAGAACTGATTAGATACTACCTAATTTTCATTGTGAACCTCACAACACATGTCTCAGTGGTAATTAAGCAGAATAAACTTATCCTAATAGCTAAATGGAGTTTTTTGACTCAACTCTGCCAATGGAGGATTGATCCTACAAACCATATCAAGTAAGAAAAACATTCTACAATTCTAGATTCCAAAAACTGGCTCCTATATTCGACTATGTTAGAATCATTTCCTCATCACATAGTAATCTATAATGTTTCAAACTCATATACATCGTAAGCAATAGCAAGACAGACATTAAAAAAACCACAGGCATGAACGCTTAAGAACTAAATGTGAAACCATAAATTTAACAGCTTGCCAGTCAAACTCATATCCATTTAAACGAAAATGTAAAATTAACAACCATAATAAAGTAGCCATTAATACCAAGCACTAAACAGTTTAAAAGTAATCCAAAAACTCAATGTTAAAAGAGCAAAACTACTTAAGCCGTAAGAACAACAGCTCCACCATTCTCCTTTATCTTTTTCTCGGCAATCTTGGACACCAGCTTAGCTTTCACCACTATCGGCTGATTCTCTGGCAACACGCCTTTACCCAAGACCTTGAAGTAGCCAAACTGAGTAACATCCACCAAGGGGGCATTGTCCTTGCTGGCCTTGTCCTTCACTTCTTGAGGAATCAGGGACCAGAGCTTGTCGATGTTGACGATAGGACAGTAGAACTTGTTCCTCAACTTGTGGAAGTATCGCATACCGACCTTTCCAAAATAACCAGGATGGTACTTGTCGAAGAGGATCCTGTGATGGTGCATACCTCCGGCATTACCGCGACCTCCAGGATGCTTCCGGTGCTTACCGATACGCCCATGACCCGCGCTCACGTGGCCGCGCTTCTTCCGGTTCTTCTTGAATCGGGTGGTCATTTTGGCCCTTTTTGCTCAGAGATGGAATTAGGGCGGCTCTGAGAGAGAAATGGAAGAACTGCTAAGGGAAGGGGTGCTAGGGTTTTGGGATTTATAAAGGGAGAGTCAGTGTAAACTTGTTTTACCATTTTGCCCTGATTGTCTTAAGACAGAGCGGAGAAAATGCGGGAAACGTCGTCGTTGAAAAGAGATGACGGCGCGTCGGCTCTTTAGTTTGATTAAGTAGATTTCTAGTTGGGCTTAGACAGTCTAATTCGCGAATATGTTTATGGGACGTGAAGGCCCGAAACTAGTTGAGCCGCCAAAACTCGTTTATATATTACAGCCATTGAGAATGGGACCTTTCACGGACCAAACTTGACCTGAAATAATATACTTCAATTCATATATTGAAATTTTATTTATTATTTATTATTTTTAATATTTATATATTAGTGAAAAACAAAAAAGTGTAACAAATATACTATTAAATTTTGTATTTCAAGGAAATATTTTTTAAATTTAAGAAATTTTTTAAATTTAATGTTTAGAAAAAAAAATTATGTTTAATGAAATATTTCAACTCCTTAATTAATAATTAAGGCCAATTGTATATACATTGATGCCTGATATATAGGATCAAAATTATTATTTCAATGTGACTAAATTCCGAGCTGGAGGTCTCTACTAACGCAATCCAAATACTGATGGTTTAAAAAAAAAAAAGTTATTATTTTACTACAACTAAATTGAAAATTAAACTAAAAACTTTACATCTTAAAACATATCTAAGGTCGAAAAAGATTATAACAAATTAAATTTCTTTAAAATCCAAGTATCTTGAAATATTCCATTCCATATCATACCAGGTTCCAATCAAATTGTCATCCTACTTACAATATTTTCTCGCCCAGTTTCCTTCCCAAAAGGTTGCGCTAGCTGTCAAAACCTATCCTTTTGCATCCAGCAGCAGGCAGCAGCTCTGTATTCCGTGTAACTGAAGTTGATTTTTTGGATGAAATCATGAAAAACTCGATATCAAATTTCTACCAGACGACTTCTTTTTAGGTTCAACTTTTCAAGCCAAATGAAAATGAGAAAGGAGAAGGCAAAAATTAGCAAACCATTTCAGTGGTTATGATCATATGATCATGAACAAAAAGAATTTCAGTAATCCTTAACCAAGTAATTGTAAAATACAGCAGCGTGGGACGAAATAATCGTGCATAATGTGAAAAGGATTCACCTAAGTTTGTGACCACGATGATTAGAATAGCCAATGCACGAATTCCTAATTTATAATATCAATCTGGTCAGATATCAAAATGAAAAATTAATATACAGATAGCAAATTAGCAATCACCACATACTAGTTTAGACACCCTACCCCTAAAGCTTGTTTCTTGAAGAATCCAGTCCGGCAGCATCTGCAACATTCCACACTACCAAGGTCTCCTTGAACCAAGAGGAATAGTATTAGATCCTGAAATTAACGAGCGATTGCCAAAGCCTCCTCGCCCTCTAGAGCGGAAGTTACCCCCAGAACCTAAGTAAAAAAAAAAATGTATAATCATCTTTGGATAAATCCTCCACTTTTATATGATAAAGAGAAATCAAGTGATTACCTCCATGAGTGCCAGCTGAACGAGCCATAGCAGACAATGTTGGTGGCAGAATCTGCCGAGCTTCCTGTAGGATCTTGATAAGATCCCGAGCAAACTTTGCATTTGCATGTGTGAAAAATGTAATTGCTGTTCCCCTAGCCCCTGCACGACCAGTTCGGCCAATCCTGTGGATATAATCCTCAAGGCTGGAAGGAAAATCATAGTTGATCACACACTTTATGTCCTTCACATCTACAACAAATAGAAATAGAAGTCAAGCAAAAATAGTGTAGGAACAATGCAAGACAATTAAGCTCTCAGGATTGGCTCGTTCTGCTTGGAAGCATTAGTAAGGTGGCCAACCTCGAGTAGCTCTTAAGAGATTACTCAGCTATCAGGTTTTTTCATTATCAGAAAATCAACGAACTTGAGGTCAACTTAAAACAAGTCTTGCTCAACATTTTTCAAGGATAAGTAAGCCAAGGCTGTGCAGCCTTTCAGTTAGTACGATCCTCAATTATTTTCCTAAAAATATATACTAAAAAAAAAAGAATACATCTGCCTTATCCCTGCATGCCTAAGATCTGAGTCAACTTAAGACAACAGATTCATCAGATAAGTGTGCCCACCTTAACCTTGCAGGGATAAGAAGCAGCTTCACTGCCATTCACCATATCCTTATCCAATCAATTTATAAGCATGTGTGAGTCAATCCGGCTGCTGAGACAAAACCAGCTCCATATCCGTGGATGGGGACAACAACTTCAACCATGTTACTTAGACACTTGGTGATTGGAGCGATGCCGTGTTAAACAATTCATGCAAATTATAGCAACAGATGAAACTAGAGTTCTGGTTTATGTTTCCCTTTCCCAACCCCATTAAAAAATAAAAATAAACATTATCACTTCCTCAACCTAGAGAATATACTGCTATCTTCATGATGTATGAGCAACCCCAGAAATCCTAAACTGCTGTCCCAGCAATATCAATCAGCAGTGCTCCTTGTGTCCATGTAACATGAGCTGTAAAAATCAGGCAATACCAAAGCAGGCTATTTTACGGATATTCTAGAGCAACAGCAACAACAACAACTAGTCCCAAACTCGTTGGGTATGGATATCCTAGAGCATGTAGAGAAAAAGATTATGCCTCTCAATCCAACTTGCAAATTGCTTCGAGTCTCTGCTTTTATTACAAAACTATCTGACAGACATTATGCATCATGGCACCTCCTTATGCACCCATACCACAAATTATATTCTTAGGAAACTGGATAGCAGCCGGCTGACTCGCATATCTTCAAATTTCAAGACCTAGGCGAAAAGAACTAAGACTCCTGTCACATAATGATCCTACCAAGACCACGTGCAGCGACATCAGTGGCTGTCATTATAGGACTTCTGCCACATTTGAACTCAGACAGAACCCAATCCCTTTCAGCCTGATTTTTATCACCATGGATGGATAAAGCTGGCCAGCCATCCATCCTCAACTGCCTTGTAACTTGGTCACAGCCCTTTTTTGTCTCCATGAATATAAGAATTTTACTTCCATCCATCACTTCTTTTAGCAGTTTGATCAGCCTGCAAGGACAAAGCATAGTAATGCATGATTATCATTATGCTAAAACATCAACCTTTCTAAGCGATAGGCAACAAGACAAACCTGTTGTACTTCTCCACCTCTGTGACTACTTCAACAATTTGATTAATTGATTGGTTTGCTTTTAGATCTGCTGATCCAATAATTACCTATAGATAATAACAATTTAAGATACTAGTCAATACACCTAGAATTATTACGAAAAAGACAATGGACTCAAATACAAATAACTTATGAACTGTAGGACATCTATGATAGAGACCTTGTACGGATTGCGCAAGAACTGTCTTGCTAAAGTTTCAACCTCCCTTGGCCATGTGGCACTCCAATACAATGTCTGTCTATCTGGTCGGATCTGAGAAAAACAGTACCCAGTTCAGAAAAAAGCTCCTCCATTATTATGAAGGGAATGTACTAACGAGTAAATATGAATATATGAGCCAGTGCAAAGTTAGAGCAGGATTCAGGTCATATATATGTCAGATATTTGATTGATCACAATATTGTATGTATAGTGTATATTCCACCTAGCATAAAAGGTCCCAAGGAAATCATTCTGAATTAATATGGTAATGCAAAAACAGTTGATATGGACTCAACAAAATAACATCTGGAAGCAATTGATTGGGCAAAAATGTCTATTGAGGGAAAAAAGAACAAGTTAAATTTCCTATACAAAACAGCAAATAAGAGAGTCATTTCATGTAATTAGTTGAATGGCGATACAACTACAAGGAAAAGCATACTGTATCCATGCTGATAATGCACCAAACATGCAAAGTGATGAGCTGATTTCATGATTTAAAGTACAGTTACATATAATATCCATGAATAATTTGGTATATCAACTCCTTCATATAAAAGGTGAAAATAGCACAGACTAAGCGGACATTCACATAGCTAGGTTGAACACTGTAAGCTAATTGGAAGACTAACAGGCAATCAGTACTTAATTACTTATCTGGATGCATATAAACATGACAGTCCTTGAATCTGAAGTTACATGGCAGAAATTCCTTGCAATACTATGGCCATCCTATTAAGAGAAGTTATGAGATAGAAACATACTTGAGATATAATTTTCCTAATCTGAGGCTCAAATCCCATGTCCAACATCCGATCAGCCTCATCCAAGACAAGGTAAGTGACTCTTCGCAAGTCTGTGCGTTGAGCTTCTAACATATCTATCAGCCGACCAGGAGTAGCAATCACAATTTCAACACCTGGCATAAGGCAAATCCTGAATTCTCATATGACAAAAGGTTTGCAATTGGTCATTCTATGCAAATTAAAGAACTGCAAATACCCCTTCGAAGATCACGAATTTGAGGTCCTTTGGGAGCACCACCGTAAATACAAGTACTCGTTACATTAGCGCGCGAACCAAACTTCAAAGCTTCTTCTTGGATTTGAACAGCTAATTCTCTTGTGGGAGCTAATATCAGCACAATTGGACCCTCACCTTGCACTGGATAGTGGATAAATATACTAAATAAGGTTAATATATAGAGGATAATAAACGAAAATCTCATATAATGTGATAAACACCACAAATTAATGAAAATGTGGATAGAAACTAACCCAATCGAGGCTGAGCACTAACATGCACCAAGGCTGGTAGCAGGTATGCCAAAGTCTTACCAGAACCCGTCTCCGCAATGCCAATTAAATCTCTACCCTTGAGAGCCATAGGCCACCCTTGGGCCTGGATTGGTGTTGGCTCAACAAAACCCAACTTGGCAATCACCTCTAAGCAGTATTCTACCACAAGAAATTGAATGAATTGATTTAGGAAATTACATAAGAATGTCTACAACGAAAACCACATTAGCATCAATGAAAAAGGAAATACCTGGGAAATTTGCCTCTTGAAACATTCGAATAGGCTTAGGCACATCGTGCCCTTCAACAGTGATATCCCTTCTTGCACGATACATCATCGCATCATTTTCAGACATAGACTGAACTGAAGGACTCTCAATGTAGAAATTCTTCTTAAAGGGTACCAAATTCCCAAAGTCCTGCTTGGGAAGAGCAATATCATCCAAGTCGCCTCTAGAAGCTACCCCACCGTGCCTAGCTCCTCTACCACCACCACGGCCTCCGTCAAACCCCCTTCCTCCAGCAAAACCACGCCCACCGCCTCCAGAAACTCTCCCACCACGATGTCCTCCTCGTCCATTATCACGGCCCCTTCCACCACCGCCACGAGCTGCATCAGGTCTTCTATCCCCAATATGACCATTAGGACGGCTACCACTGAAGGCCCTCCCACCACTGCCAGTGCCGCTGCCTCGACCAATATCGAACCTACCAACAGGGGGCTCGAAAGGCGGATATCCACCTACTGGTCCGGGGCCACCTCTTCCCACAAAAGCAGGCGGTGGGGGACCACCATATGGCACAGGTCCGCTGCGACCATAAGGTACCCCCGCCACTGGCGGTCCCACCGGCTGAGGTGGACCCATCAGGTCACTGAGACACAAGTACACAGCACAATAACAATAGCATCCATGCCAACATAAAAAAATAAAAAATAAAAAAATTCAAACAGATCTATATAAATGGATTAAATTGAGTTACCTGCGACGGCGACGGTACGATTCGGGGTCGGAATATCTATGATCGTAAGGATTCATAATGGAAGCGAATTGAGCGAACTGGTCCTAGGGTTTGGCGGTTATAAATTCAACGACCGGTGATCTTTCCTACGGTGCTATCTTCTATTTCAGCAAAATTTATTCCCGTTTTTTATTTCTTGCTTTTCTGACCTCACCCAATCTCGCTTTCGGAGGGAAAGTAAAAATATCTATGAATTTTATCTGATCTGGCTGCACTTAGGTCAAAGTTTGGTTCGAGTCCTCCAATTTGAATTTATGAAGCCAAATGACGAAACTAACCATACCCTTATAAACCACAGTTCTTTGTTAGACGACCGCGAGAAAAGTACAGTAGTAAAAAAGAGCACACATGATTTTTAACTAAATACAGCCGCCACACAAGAATCGAGTTCACCGCCAAAAACGAAAATATCGCTAACAAAACGTGCTGTCGTTTGATGTGATCGATAAAGAAATAACAATTCGAGCCATTACCTGTGAAATCGACGGTTAGTATTTTAGTAAAATAATCATATTCCCTAAAGAATATCATAACATAATAATGTAAAAAAAAAAGGAAAAATTGCCATAGATAATCAGGTTAAGAGTATGAAATTATTAAGGACTAAAACTCTAAAAGATGGCATGCAAGTGGGTTCAGAAAATGATGTGAAAAATTGGACAAGACATGCTTTTCTTATTATTATCAACCTTAGAAGATGCAATAAGATTAAGATGGTTTTGTACAATATTCAAAAGCGAAGTTGCTTTTTTGTCCCAACCTCATCTAAAAGGCAAACCATATGCAAAAAGTAATCCTTTTTCTTTTATTATGTACTGATCAATTGTATTTTTATCATGCATGTGATATGAAAATGTTGGAACATGAAAGCAACACCATGTTTGCAGCTTTGTTCATCAGGTTCTACTTCTCAGCTTTGGTGTATAAGTCAGTCAAATACTAACTTGTTAGTTTTAGGCTTGGAAATAATTAAATTTCAGGGTAAGAATAAAACAATTGACTAATGTTAGTAATAGGAATTGTTTTGCCTTTTTCTTGTATTTGTGTTGTTTATGTACTCTCGGTGTCTTTCCTTTGCCAAACGTTTCACATTTTGCTTCTATCTTATAGCGTTTAAAATCTTAAGACTGCTTCGAATCTATTCATACAAACTCGATCTGATAAATAGATGGAGTCAATTACTTAGCTTGGAGTCATAGTTATTGGAATTGAAATTTCATATGAAATTATATTCTTGTTCTGATCAATGCAAATCTATTGTTAATTAAATTTTATTTCATTACACATTTAATATAAATTTTATGTACTGAACAAAACATAAGATTCTACTATTACTTTCCATCGAACTTGCCTGAAAAGCATACACAATCAAAAAATTTCCTTTCAGAATTGCGATTGATTTTTAATTCTCGAGGATTGGATGACAAAGATGAAAGCACTAGCTCTGTTGTCTGCTGATTATGCAGGACCTTCTTGCTATCATGAACAATAGTAACATCACAACTTTCTGGTGAGTTCTTCTTTACAAATTCTCCTTTTGCCAATTTTTTCCTCATAAACCTGAAAAATATTAGATGGTTAGACAGACTATATACATATATTGAACTGCATTTCACACTATATATAAGCATTCTTGAGCGGGCGAATTTTGTTGATGTGAAGAAGAAAACAGTACTTCAATTACTAAATATACCTGGAGCGAGGCGAGCGTGTAGTTCCCATAACAAGACTGTTAATGTTGAGAACAGGAATAAGTTCAAGAATAGCTCTGGCAGTCTCATTGCTCTCAAGAAGAATTGTATCCACTGTCACCTGTCATATTGTGAGCAGCATTTCTGTTATCAATGCCTGTATGTGGTGTTTTAGTGAGTAATTAAAAACAAAAGTATATATATATATATAATGTCTCTGCAACCTTGGCATCATTACACAGTCGAATGTATTTCTGCAGTAGGTTCCTTCTTCTGTTATGCTCTTCATTGACATAAAATCTCACTTGATCTTGGCTCAACTGGCTCCTCGATAATCTTCCAACTTTCAAAAAATAAATAAAAGAATAAGATTAATTATAACATGATTATATTGCACGGTAAAATGAAAAAGCAAAAAGTGAATAATTAAAGTTAATTAGCGTATTAATTAATTGGTACATTATTCTTAATTAGATGATTAACCAATGTATATACAGATACAAACCCAATCAAATTTTAGTTGCCCTGATTATGTAACCTCCATTAATTAGTTAGCCGATGCTGGAGGCCCAAAAGGCATACCCAATTAATCCATAAAAAGTGGACAATTACGTCAACAGCTAGAACTCCTATTCTTGGAAAAAATAATTAAATTTAAAAAAAAAAATCATTTGGAAACTCGAGATGTGATTTGAATTTCCATTTTGATGAAATTGATAGGAAAAATACAAAAAAAAAAAAAAAAAAGTCAACGGAAAATGTGTAAAGTTGAAGGGATCAAGGGAAAAAGAGCTAAGTGGTGGTGGAGGTGTTACCTGGTGTAGAAATGTAAGTTAAAGGAGATGAAACATGAACAAGAAAAACTTTAGCTCCAGGAGAAACAACATGATCGAGAGCCCATTTCAGAACATATAAATCATCTTTACCAACAGCAACGTAAACATCATTAACAATTATACTACTCTTGCTTTCTTCACCTATCTCCACAATTTCTGATGACATAATTCTTGCACTAGCACAATATGGGAGAGAATTGGAATTGGCCGGCGCCGGCAAGTATGATCTCTCTTCTTCCATCTCTTTCCCGCTGACAGAGACAGACAAAGACGACGCAGTAGAAACAACAGAAAACTATGCAAGAGAGATGGGTAATTAAAAGAGAGGTATTTGCTGTATAGAGGCGAAGATAACTAGATTTTGGTTTTAGTTGATTGGCAGTTTATAAGGAAAGAGTCGTTGCTCTCAATGCCACAAAAGAAAAGAAAAAGGAAAGGCAAAGAAGAAAGAAAGAAAGGAGATTCTGTTCTGTCAAGGTTTGCTGGCCTGGCTTATTGGATTTTGGATATGTCATATAGATGACAATTGATTGCTCTTTCTACAGTTTTAAGCTTTTCGTTTTTGCTTACTCTCTTTTATTTTTCTCTTATATTATTATTATCAAATAAAATATTTAAAATTATCTCTATTTATGTTTCTTATTTCCCTTATAAGGATACTATAAAGACTTGTCTTATTCATTCATTGAATTGTGATTTTTTCTAAAAAAAAGAAAAGAAATGTACTTTATTAATTTTCTATTTGATAAAATAAAATATTTTATTTCCTAATATAATATTTACCATTATATCAATGCATATACTGAATTCACACTAGTTATTATACAGTGAATAGCATTAATTTTTGTTTTTGTAAATACCATTAATTGAGACCAACAATCAAATGGAAATAAATTTCAAATATTCTATTATGCTAAAATTTTGAAATACTCAATTGTTCAATCTGTATCTTATTTCATAAATAAAAATTTATGTTCTTACCATTTTTGAAAAAATCCTAATTAAGTATCTTACTACATTTAATATATAATATAATTATAATATTATTCGCATTATTCTCTCCTTTCTTTTGTTTGAAAAAAAAAAATAATTAAGATTCTTAATTCAGTTAATATTTTTTATCAACTTAATATTTGTCTTTTTAAAAATATATTTGTACTTTATTGATATAATAAAAATTATTAAAGATACTCTTGTTAATTTAAATATTTTCCACCATATATATATATAAATATTTATGCAGATATTAATAGTAATTATAGGAGAATCTTAGACATTCGTTTGCATGTTAATAATTAATAAATAATTCAAGGAAAATAATTTATTGGACAGAAAATTTGAAGGTGGTTTGGGCTTTCCAAAATTAGAAAAGAAAAAGGCTGGTGGGCTTTGGAGCTTGAACAAAGGCCTTCAAGATTAGGCCCTAAATTCAAAATTGAAGGATTTTGATCGCTAGCTCCATAACAATCCTTTTCTAGAGTAGAGCACTTAAAATGGTGCATCAGAATTTTCGAAGGAAAATTACTTGTATGCCCCTAGTGTTTAGGGCCACCTCTTAACTATACTTTTTGTTTTCCTATAATAATTCTTTCAAGTCCGAGAAAGCAGTTCTTTATTTCTTTTTGGTCCAAGAAAGCAACTGAAGGATCAAATATCAACTTGCTTTTCCAAAGTTGTTCTACTTTATCATTATTATTACTATTTTCTCTTTGGTTGTTTGCAATTTCTTTCTCTTTTGTGCTTTTGGAAGTTTGGTTCTAAAAGTGGATGTATTATAAATTAATTTAAAGCCATTTTCTCTCAATTTACTGCATTTTTAAGATAAATATGAGCAATTTTTTTTAAAGAAAATACAAATTCATACGTAGCTAAGAAGCTTGGCTAGCTAGATTCGGCAAAGAAATTCAAAATTCACTTTCACCAATCACTTTCCTGACAGAATGAAGTTTCTAAACACCTACAGTGGGAAATGACGTCTTTTTCTTTTTTTCAGAATCTAATTATGTACACAGTAGGGAAGTCCTGTGAGAATGCTTTAGTTATCTTCAAAGTTACAATTTTCAAAGTTTTGCAATCTATAACAGGTCTCACCCTCCACTTTGTGAGATTTCTGTTTCAAGTTGGCCCACAGCAACAGCTTATTTGCACAACTACTCTGCTTTGCTTAAACTGCTATCTGGCATTTGGGCAAGAGAGAGTCAATTCCTAAAAGATCACATGTCAAGTAAAATCCTGTAAACTAATCTGCGTAATAAGTTTTGACTCGGTAATACTGGAGTCCTCTGCTAGGTTGAGAATTTGCACATACAAATCATGGTTGAAGCATAATTTTTTTTGAAAAAATCTGCAATATCTACCATGGATTTGGAAACATCTATCAATAAGACAAAAATATGTAACAGAATAGAATTTATACATGAAAAATATTAAAGTTAGGTATATGTGGACCATTAGTCCACTATTTGATACATGGACCATTTAATTTTCTAGAGTTAAAAAGGATGATCATAACAAGGTATAAGCTGCCAATCAACTGCAAAAAGTGATCTCCTTTTTCCCTGCAAATGAATACAACCTATTAATTTCATACTTGTGAACTGAAATAAATCATCATTTTCCATTAGATTTAATCCGATTAAATAGAGATGTCAACTTCTTCTGTTTTATAATGGAAAATATTATTGAGATGCTGAAAATGCATAAATTTCATCTGATACACAGCAGTAAATTAGGCAGCCATTCGACGATTATGGGCACTTATCGAAGATGGTGGGCTTTGTGCAGTCTATGGAAGTGGAAGTGAATGGTGGTGGGGCTCTCTGCTGTTAATTCTGACAATCTTTCTTCAGGTTTCTTTATATAACGAATATTTTCTGTACTAAGTGAAATAAGGGAGAGTAAGTATCGTCTTGAAACAAAGGGAGCAGAAATGGCAAAATATATTCTTCTTGCAGTTCTTAAAATATTAATGCTCTTAATATTTGCTGGTTGGGTTTCTCTTTGGCTTCTAAAGCCTACTAATTTATGGACAAGAAAATGGAAAGAAGCTGAAGATAGTGCTAGGCCTACAATATTTGGCTATTATGGTGAGTGATCAAAATTACCATCTGTTAGTTCATGAAGATCTAACAATTTATTGTTAAAAATAGACATAAATTCTGTATTGAATGTGTTGCAGGTCTTAACTTTGCTGCATATACATTTCCTATAATCGCACTGGCTATAATTGGACTAGTCTACTTGAATTTTCTGTCTAAGGAGCTAATAAGAAGAAGGTAATATAATTGTGCTATCCAATTTGATCCATAATTTTTACTGCAATACTATATTTACTTGGTTATTGCTTCTGCTTTATGTGTATGAACAGACAAGCTAGGACTCCAACTATTGGCTTCTCAAATCCTGTGATAGTAAACAGCTTTGTGGGTATTTTGTCAAGCAAGGAAATCTTGACTGTTCTCCTCTTCATCCTGTTTTTAGTATGGACTTATTATACCCGCATCTCTAATGACTTGAAGAAGTTGATGCCAATCAAATCGCTGAACTTGAATCTGTAAGTTATGAATCTTATGATTGTCCTAAATAAGATCGAGAATGTTATCCTTAATAAAAATGATGTCTTGTAATTCAGATGGCAACTCAAGTATCTAAGAGTAGCTACCCGATTCGGTTTGCTAGCAGAAGCCTGCCTGGTTTTGCTGCTTCTGCCTATTTTAAGAGGCCTAAGCTTATTTCAATTACTTGGAATCCAATTTGAAGCATCAGTAAGATATCATATCTGGCTTGGAACTTCAATGATATTTTTTGCCACTATTCATGGTGGAAGCACCTTGCTTGTGTGGGGTGTCAGTCACAACATTCAAGACGAGGTAATTTTGCCATATGCAACTAACTAATTTACTTATTCTTTTTTTATTTCTTTTAATTTCTTCTTGTTATTCGACTGCAGATTTGGAGATGGCAGAAAACCGGCCGTATATACTTAGCTGGAGAGATAGCCCTTGTTATAGGACTAGTAATCTGGATTACTTCACTTCCTCAAATAAGAAGGAAAAGATTTGAACTTTTCTACTACACTCACCATCTTTATATTGCATTCTTCGTATTCTTCTTGTTTCATGCTGGAGACAGGCATTTCTATGCAGTTTTCCCTGGAATCTTTCTCTATGGTCTTGACAAGCTACTTCGAATCATACAATCAAGACCAAAAACATGCGTTCTTTCTGCAAAAGTGTTCCCAAATAAAGCTGTACAACTTGTTTTGCCAAAAGATCCAAGTAACTATTTTTTTTAGCATTATCAGTTACCATTATATGCATTATTCTTGTAACAATTTAATTTCTTTATTTAATGAAGTAACTTATAATTTCTTGCTTATTGCATCCATTCCAGGCTTGAAATATGCACCAACAAGCGTGTTATATATAAAAATACCAACTATATCTCAATTTCAATGGCATTCCTTCAGTATAACTTCGAATTCCATCGATGACCATTACACGATGTCGATTATAATAAAATGCGATGGAGGATGGACAAGTTCTATATATGACACGATAAGAGCAGAATTAGATTCAGATGCTGAGCATATGAGTTGCATACCTACAGCAATTGAAGGTCCTTACGGACCTGCCTCACTAGACTTCTTAAGGTTTGCTAGAAATGAACTACTGTATTATATAATCACCATTTCAAAAATTATTAAACACTAACTAGATTTTTTTTTCCTTTTGCAGGCATGATAGCTTACTTCTTATTGCGGGTGGAATTGGGATAACCCCATTTTTAAGCATATTAAAGGAAATTGCTTCTGTTGAAAGCAGCAGCAGAAGCAGATTTGGATTCCCTGCAGAAGTGCAGCTTATCTATGTTGTAAAGAAATCACAAGATATTTGCTTGTTAAGCTCAATTTCTTCTCTGCTTTTGAACCAGCCATCACCCGAACAATTGAATTTAAAACTCAAAGTATTTGTGACTCAAGAAGAAAGGTCTTCCTCAACATTAAGAGAACTGCTAAATGATATATCTCTAATACGAACAGTCAATTTCAGTACCAAAAGCTCTAATTATGCAGCACAAGGACTAGACACTCCACTAAAAATTGCTGCAATAGCTGCATTAACTTGTCTTGTGTTTCTTGTTTTTCTTATAAGTTTAAACCACATATTTCTTCCTTCCAAAAAGAATGGTTCCGCCTCCAAAAAGATGGTTGTTCACCCCAAAAAGGAATTATCTAAAGAAAAGACTTCTTCATCAGTCGTTGATTTACTTCTCCTTGCTTCTTTCATTATAGCAATAACATGCAGCACTTTTGTGGCAATCATTTTGAGATGGAAAAGGCTAAAGAAAGAGATTCCTCCTGTCTCTCAGAAACAAAGCAAATCAGCTGAACCAAACACTATGGAAATAACAAGTGCTTTTGAGGAACATGAAATCCATTTTGGAGGAAGGCCTAATTTCCAAGGTATTTCTTTTTTCTTGAATTCTTATGTTTAAACTTTACACTTCTTTTTTTTTTTTAAACCCTTTATTCTCGATTTCTAATATGTTGTTCATACAGATGTATTCTCCAAGTTTTTAAATGAAACTGGCGGATCTGATATCGGAGTACTGGTTTGTGGGCCTGAAGCTATGAAAGAATCGGTAGCATCAATATGCAAGCTCAAATCACAAGGGTTAAATGCAGGTGCCAAGAGAAAGAAACGTTTCTTTAGTTTCCACTCCCTCAACTTCACACTCTAAGAGTTGTAGTTGGTGGGTTTCTACTTTCTACCAAGTATTTTCAAGAGCAAAAACAAAGCTGTAAATTTAGTTACTGCAGTTTTAACTTATCTGTGAATTTTTATTTTAACATATATATGTCAAGGCAAATTCTTATCTTTTCTTTAGCCAAGTTGATACAATGGTTACCAAAAAAAAAAAAAAAAAAGATTTATCTTATATTTTCAGTATTTAATTATTAGACTACTAATTCCCTATTCTTTAATGTCGGTATTAGTTATAAATCTTAGCTTGATCAGATACGTAGGGGAACACACCATATTCTTGTCTCGTGTCTGAAAGTGAAATCAACCAACCAAAGCACTATTTCATTCCCTACTGAAATTTGCCTAACTAAAATTTGTCACTAATTGAATATTACACGACCGTCCTATTGGACCTTAATATTCATTTGTCTATTCTTCAGTCTGTTTTATTTGCATATTGCATTATTTAATCATTAAAATTAGTAATATAAGAAAATTAATGTTTGCTCAGCCTTTGTCTACATACATAAACTAATAATGCCTGCTGACTAATCTGAATTACGTTTGGAATTTTTAATGATCCATTTGATAAAAGAAAGTCGCGCAGTTTGGCAAACTATTCAGTCTTCGACATTAGTTTCTCACCTCGTCAGAATTGATTTTATAATACTAATAATTACCTGACTTTTCTTTCATGAGAAATAATTACTTTAATAATCTTTTAAAAAAAGAAAATTTTCACGACAACTTGAAAAAAAAAAAAAAAAATTAAAATCCTTAAAAAATTCTAAAAATATTCATGGCAGTCAATGCTGGCTAGGACCCACCTCCGAACCACCACCATTACCCTCACCGCCGCGAGCCAATTCACTCAGTAACTCAGCCGGCGCTGCCGCCACGTTCTCTCCGACCAGAATCGGTACCACCTCTTTCATGCTAGGCCTTCTTTCAGCATCCGGATGGCAACATGCCAACCCAAGCTTAAGTATCATCTCCATCTCCTCCACCTCATACTCTCCTTTTATCTTCTCATCAGCCGCTTCCACCACCTTTCCTTCAACATACAACTCCCTCACGCATTCAATAAGCACTCTATCCTCCTCTTCAGCCGACCCCATTTCAATCGGCCGCCTCCCACTCGCCACCTCTAGTATCACCACTCCAAAACTATATACATCACTCGCTGCCGTCGGGACAGCCATCGTTGCGAGCTCAGGCGCTAAATAACCCAACGTGCCAACCACTCTCGTCGTGTTGGGTACTTCATTATGACTGTACAGCTTTGCCAGACCAAAATCTCCTAATCGGCCTCGCATATCTGAGTCTAACAATATATTGCTTGATTTTATGTCTCTATGGATCACTACTTGGTCCCAGCCATAGTGGAGGTAATTTAATCCTTCGGCTACATCGGCTAGGACTTGACGGCGTTGTAGCCAGTTTAAAGTCTTGTCTAATTTTTTGAATATGTAGCGGTCGAGGCTACCATTAGACATGTAATCATAGACAAGCATCAGTTCATTTGATTTTCTACACCAGCCTCGCATTTGGACTAGATTCTTGTGTTGGAGTCTACCCATGCTTGAGATCTCTGCCATGAATTCTCTTAGGCCTTGTTTGGAATCGTGGTTTACGCATTTGACTGCAATTTCTGTGTCGTTGGGGAGATTACCTTTGTATACTTTACCAAATCCTCCTGAACCTAAAAGTTGATCTTTAGAGAACCCATTTGTGGCCTGATTTAGTTCTTCATAAGAGAATCGATGGGGCCAATATTCCAGTTCCCAATCTTCGATCTCATCTTCTTCTTCATCTCTCAATTTGTTCTTTAACCAGAACCTGTAAACCCCCAAAGCGACAATAACTACAAAAGCAGCGCAGCCAATTGTAATACCAGCAATTGCTCCGGCCGATAAAGACTTGGAAGATGAAGGTAGCATAAAAACGGGTAGATTGGTTGTGTTTATATCTCTGGAATTCCCTGTGTCACTAAAACTCCAAGCTAAAATCCTCTGCGCCTCGTTCCATGTCGTTTTGGAAGCTGAAAATCCCACATACATCTCAGCAGAAACATAATTAGCAATAACAGGATCTTTATAATTAAGAGTAGGTGTAGATGGACGCGACACACCAATTGGCGCAACAGTTACATTTATCTCAAAATTGCTACCATCAAAATCAATCCAAGCATGAACATTCTGCCCAGTATTCATAGCTACTGGCACAAAGCCTCCAGAGGAATTGTTATATCCAGCAGATTGAGCCTTGACGGACTCAATATTATTCAAATCGATTCCAATATGATTCCCATCCGGATCGTTGAATTCCGGGTTCATTCCAGTATCGAATTCGACAGCCAAAAGTGGAGCTTGACGAGGTACCGTCGCATTAGTAAAAAGCCCAAAATACTGACTAGCTAGAGCATTAGGAGGGTTTGTCCAATTGGAAAGAACAAAAGTAAGGCCAAAGCCTGGACTTGAGGCTATCTCTGGCAAAACAGAGAAAACAAACGAAGTAGAGAAAGAAGAGAGAGTAGTGGAATTCTGGTTTGGTTTCATTTGAATCCTCGTGGGGTAAAAGGCACGTCCCAAAGAATACTGATTTGTATCGTTGGTTAGCCGGATGACCGACGAGTCCACTCGTGCATCGTCGATGAGAATAACGCCGGAGTCCGTGGCGTTGAATGAATTAAAAAGAAAGTCAAGGGTAAAACAGGGATAGAAAAAACAAACAAGGAGGATGAGGAAGAGGGACAGAGGTAGCGGCGGCGGCATCTCATTACAGACACCGATGACCAGAGGAAGTTATGTTGGGGATAAGAAACGGTGAAAGTTGTCAAGACAAGTTGTGGTACATGTAGTTGTTTATGGAAGAGTTAACTTCTTTTTTCCATTCCTTAACGATAGATCGTTCAATTTACTGTTCGAATGCCGGTCTTCAGCCATCGTAGGATTAGGTAGGCAGACCTTCTATCATTTACTAGTATTATTGGATGCTGATTGGCTACTTCTACTTTGTGTCGACATTGACTATTCACTTCATTAGCCTTTTATATTTCCTCCATTATTTTTCATGAACAAAGTTGAATATCTTGAAATTAAAATTTAAAGTTTTATGAATAAAAATTTATTTTCCTACCAAATTGATTCTCTCAATTGCATCTAACCACGGTATGAAAATTTCGAGCATAAAATCAGCCCCCCAGACTTTAATATAAAATCTCCTTTTCAGAAATTTTAAAAAAGTTGACCGAATCCATACATGCCTTAAAAAGCTTTTGCAAGGTCAGCGATGGCCGCAGCAGCTGGGTCAATCTTGTTGGTGGAAAAATTCCATTCACCTCACCCGTTTCCCACTAAGCTTGCCACTTGCCATTGCAGAATGAGCCTTTCCTATCCTAGGTTCTCTTGCCCCTTTGCAAGCTACTCTACCCGTTCGTATATTTCCACGGCATATCTTATTGTCCTCTGCCAAATTCCGAAGCCACTGTGCTACTACTTTAAGCCTTTAAGGTAGGATTTAGAATCTAGAACATGGTCAGCTATGTGGCGGCCACGAAGCCCAATAATAATCTGAGGCCCAACAAATCCGACCACAGTCCACGAACATGGATCGTTACTCATCAAGAGAAAATTACAGACTACAGTGTGGTTTTTCTTTTCTTTCCATCAATCTACACTAAGAAAAAACACAGCAGAAACATCCAGAACAAATGAGGACCCGAAAATCTCATCCCTTTGAATTCTAGGTCTCTGTGCTGGATTAGAATCATAGGACATTATGTTATTTCTTCACCATTTAAAAGGAATAATTGCACTCCCCTGTCCCGAACGCCAGTGCCTATGGGAAGATTGTTACAAGTGTCGTGTTGGTTTTAGTGATAAAGATTTGAGGCGTGACCTAGAGTTCAGCAAATGCGGCCACTATCTGCCAATGGGACTTGGTGATGCTGATGTTGGCTCTGCCAATGGGACTTGGTGATGCTGATGTTGGCTTCTGCGACTGTGTCTACTGTGTACTGTAACTAAATTTCGGATAATATTGTAACTGTGCTACCAGCTGAAGCCACATCACCATCCACGTGTTAAGCTTCTGGACCATCTTCCTCCACTCGGCATCCCCTTGGGCTATTCCCATCCCATTCAGGAAACCTTCAATAATTCTTATTTCATAGGAAGAGGAGAGATATCCATATTATTATTCAAATTTTGAAAATTTTGATGTCCCGTCACATTCTGATTTATGGTTTTTTTTTTGTCCTTATCAATAAGTTTATTCCACGATTTTAAAATATTAATTATATTTTCAAATATATTATTACCAAGAAAAAAACAATATATGGTAAACCTTCTTGTAAAAGCCCTTCTAAACACACTAAAACTGTTTGTTCGTGGGATGTTTTATCCTTCTAAAATTGAATTTAGCATAAAAAAACAAAAATCATCCACCCGTTAAAAAATAATAAGAATAATAATTTTCTTTTTGAAATTAATTTAACCATATTTAAAAAAAATACTGTATTTTCAAATATGCTTATTTAGTTGGTTTTCCAGAAGTGAAATTTATCCTTTTCAAATTGATATTATATCAAATAATAATAAATGTAAAATAATAAAAAGAACATAAATTTATTTTTATTTTTGTCAGGAAAAAATTGAACTATTAGCTATACTTTGATAGAGTATAATTAATTACAGGTTACATAAGATCTAAAACCTTTCAAAGTTGGTTATTTAAGTGGACACGATTGCCCCACTTCCTTCAGAATATGATGGATTGTCCAATAATTTTTCCATTCTTATTAGCAAAGCTATTGCTACAAGAACCTTGATATTTTGTTTATATATTAAAATACAAGAAATTAAAAATTCTAAACACTGTAAATATAATTAGTCTCTGATTTTAATATATTGAGTATTTATTTGTAAAGAAGAGGATAAAAAATAATGAGAAAACTATTTTTCTTTTTATAATTATTTTACACTCTTGTGTTCAGATATTATAGAATTAAAAAACTAAATTATATTTTCTTTTATTTGGAAAGAGTAAATTTTTAAAGAAAAAATTTATTATTGAAAATTAATAATTATATCTAATTGGATATTTAGAAATTGCCAATTATTAGAAATTTGTGGTTACTTTATAATTTTATAAAAATAATAAAATGCATATTTTTTTAATTATTTTCTCTTCAAATTATAAAGATTTCAAAATATGAGCTTCATGAAAAAAAAAAATAAAAATATATTTCTTTAAGTATTTTTCTCTATTTTAAACTTTAAAAAACTCATTTTTTATAAATTTTAAATAACTTTTTCTTTCCTTTAAATAATATTCTCAACCTAAATAAATAGCAAATCAATATTGTTATAGCCAAGCAAGTGTGGTCTTCTCACTCACATGAATATAATCTAAAATTTTAAATTTGAATCATTTTAATTATAAAAATTTTCAGTAATTTAATAAATTATTAAGAAAAAAATTATTCTATCTTGTATAACGCAGTGTTATTTCGGTATCAGACTTTCCAATCAATCAAAATCAATATGATTATATATAAAATAAAAAAAAAAAAAATGGGAACCTCCTAAGTTTGTTTCCACTTTTTAGTAGTTTTTCCTTTTCGACTTGGATTTGTTCCTTAAGAGAGTAGCTTGTAAAATAAGGCACCTGCCCCTCTTTAATTACTGCAATTGATGGTATTGAATAGAAGAGCCAATTAGATAATTTTTATACTACCTAATCACCCATAATTTAACTTGGGAGTATCAAATTCCGATTATGATTATTGACATGCCTAAAAAGAATTATACGGAGGTTTGGTGTATCTTTATAGGGATAAGCCATCCAAGCGGAAATAATACCTTGCCTGCCCCTTTTTTTTTTTTTTTTTTTTTTGGCTTGGGACATTTTACGTGTACACCTGCTGAATATAATAATATAATGTGAAAATGATGTGAGTGCCTTTTCATTTCAATAAGAAAATAAACATGCGATTAAAAAAATAATATTAAATAATACTCTTTTCGTTTTATTTTATTTTTATTTTTTTATTATTTCTTTTTGGTATATTTTAAAATATTTTATTGAATTTTGAGATCTATTTATTATTTTTCGAAAAAAAAAAGATGATGAATTTATTTTGTTTGGTAGAATATATTTTCGTTTTTCTTAGGAATTATTTTTTTTTTTCACTTGGTGGCCCTTGCCTTTCAACTTTCAAGACCAAAACGAAACATGGTCCATAATACGCGCCGGTCTGTAATTTGTCGCTCGATTGGGCACGGACCCCACCTTATTGGCCAACCCACCCACCCTCGCTCGAAAACGAATATCCGAATATATATATCTTCGAAACGGTTATTATATGGTCATCTTCGCTCCGCTTCCTTTCTGCTTCCAACAAAGCTTTTAACTTCCCATTGCGTGTGGGTCCCGCTGATGACGTCTCCCGCTAACCTTTCTCCTCTATTAATACCACTCAGTTTCTCTTCCCTAGCGGTTTGAAACGCAAAAGAATCCGCTCTTCTCGAGTTTCAAATCCCCCTTTCCTCTCTAGAAATTTCTATCTTAATATCTCTTTTTGTAAAAATCCAACAGAAACTTCTTTTTTATAATCATGGTGTGCGATAGTGAATCAAAGAGAAGCACAGAGACTATTAAGTTTCTCTGTAGTTACAGTGGTAAGATTCTTCCTCGCTCCATTGACGGAAAGCTCCGTTACGTTGGTGGTCTCACCAGAGTTCTCGCTGTCGATCGTTCTATATCCTTTGCAGGTTTGTTTACTATTTTTTTTATTTGTTAATTGATTAAAGATATTTCAGATTCTGTTTCAGAGATAATTAAATATGCGTTTGTATGTTTGTTTTATACAGAGCTTATGGTTAAGCTTGGAGAATTTTGTGGAAATTCCGTCGAATTAAGGTGTCAGCTGCCGAATGGAGATTTGGAGACTTTAGTTTCTATAAAATCCGATGAGGAATTGGCTTTTCTCATTGAGGAATATCATCGGCGATGTCCTGGTTCGAAGATTAGAGCCATTCTCTCTCCTCCAAAGTCGCTCAAAACAATTTCACCTCCTCCGTCTAATCGCTCCAGTTTCGATCTCTCTCCAACCAAATCCCATATAAATGTCTTCGATTATCGCGGATCCGGAAGTCAGTCGCCGCCGTTTGGATCTCATCTTGTTGCTTATAGAGACTCCGGCGGAGTCCGTTACTATCCATCTCACGGACACCGTGACACTCGCTGCCTCAAAAACTGCCAATGATCTTCTTAAGAAACTCCAAACATGGAATTGGAAAACTAGCTTATACAAATTAAGAAAATAGATAATGACGAACAAAAAAAAAAAAAAAAACAGTTAAAAAACGAAAAAGCGAATGATAGTAGAAGTTTTGATGTGTGATTGGATTGTAAATTTTGAGAAAGAATTTTTTTTGATTGCTTGAATTTCTTGTTCCATGAGATGGTTGCTTGTTCCGGCTAATGAATGATTTGCCGTAACGTTTTCGATAACGGACGCTAATGCAAGCAGGATTAAGTTGATACACATACTTGCCACCAGGTTAAAAATCACCTGTGACGTAGAGGACGATATTTTCAGTTCCGTCCTTGAACTCTCGCTATTTCTGAGACACCGTTGGTTTTACGGTTGACATACGTTCCGTGACAATGGGAAACAGGTGTGTATTATTATGATTATAATTATTATTATTATTATGTGGTCTGTATTATTATAGTTATAATTATTATTATTATGTGGTCTTTGTCGCTAATTTGCTTTAATCAGCAATTTAATTTATTACTCCATTCGTTTTATTTATTTCCTGATTTGCAGATTAAGAAGTGGCGGAGAATCAGAATCTGTTTTTACCTGTGGCCCAGATGAGAAGTATATGATAAAGCACAACACAAGCAACGAAACTTCCTTGAATTTGGACCTTTTTACAACCTTATAATGACCAAAACCCTTTTAAACTTGGAGCAAGAAGTAACCTTGTAAAGTAGGAAGAAAGAATATGATGGTTCAAACAAAAAAAAAGATTAATAAGTTAAAATACAATTAAATTATTTCTATAGATTAAACCTATTATATTTATCCAATTCATGTTAAAAAAAAAACCTATTATCTTAAAATCTTAATAATTTAAAATTTTGGAATTTTAATTTTCCTATACGTTTTTAATATTTTAAAAAATCTCATATCCTGATTTTTTTTTTTTCTGCTTTTTCCCTGTTCATATTTATAGTTTTATTTTCCTTTTTATTTATATATATTTTTTATTTGAATAGTTTCTTTTTAATAGATTAAAAAACCATTCTATACACCATTAATTTTTAAACTCTTTTTATCCATTTTTATAGTGTTTCTTGTTTCTCTTTATTTCTATAATTTTTTATTCTAATAGTTTTCTTTTTCCTTTTTAATAGACAAACAATCACTCTACATTCTGTTAATTTTTATAATTGTTATTTTTTTTTCTTAATAGGTTAAACGTAAAATCCTACTCTTAAGCTAAAATCTAATTGATTTAACCACATATATTATATTATAAACTATATATTATTGTGAAATTAAAATTACTTCTATTTTATCATATTATTTAACATTGTTTCTTTGCTATTATTTTTATATTACTTTCTTTTGTATTTAATTAAATTAACACATCTAATTTGTCAAAAGAGGGTAAAATGAAATATTTTAGGAAAAATAATAAAATAAAAAAAAACGATAGAAGGAAACAGAGTGAACATGCAAAGAAGATAAGTTAGAGTAAATTAAGTGAGGAAAAATAAATAATTTTTTTTTTTTTTTTTTTGTTACCTTAAGTTGTTATTATCATGTAACTTTTTATTATGGATTTTTGTACAATAAAATTTGAGTTTGTTTAAGGGAAAAAAGGTTATTTACATTAATTAGTTTCCACTCCTCGTGACGTTTAGACAATTCTTGATTTGTATTCTAACCCATGGCATTCCTCCGCCATTGCTATGGGATATATTTGACATATAATTTTAACAAAAAGGAAACATACATTGCGCATACAATACTTTAAGGGAATGTTAGAAGATCTTACATTAGTTGAGACTTGATATATTTATGCACTAAAATCACCGAATGATATGTATTTTAGTAAAAAGAAAAATATATTTTGAGACTATTAGTTAATCTGGTAAATTTTTAATAAAACACTATTGTCTTATGTACTTTTCACTGACTAGTAATTACTTCTCATATTTGTACTAAAATAGCCAAGAGAGTTGTCTTAAAGAAAAAGCCATTTGATCATTTTCTTTCCTCTATCATATCCAAAAGACAGGGATGGAAAACAGCTATAAAAAGAAAATTGACAATTCCTAGTTATTTCTCTATTATTTTCCTCCCTCTCCTTTCCAAATAAAGAGGGACCTTGAAAATTTTGTTTGCTAATTGTTATGCATATAAGGATTGAATTTCCACAACAAAGTAGAAGTCATGTGCATACAAAATCCAAAGCCAAATCCTCACTTTTTATTCAGGGATGAGTCTCAAGGTGTTGTCGACAAGTAACCTTTCCAAACAAAATAAATAGAATAACGGCAAGTCAGGAACCATCTTCAACCAGTTTCTTGCTCAAATTCTTCTCCTTCTGACTCCTCTGCATTATCAGCATCATCATCATCCGCATCATTATCGTAATCTTCTTTGTCGTTATCGACAGTCATTTTCCCAATCACTGGGAGGTTGCTATTAGTCTTTCTTATTTCATTGCACTACAATCATCAATCGCGGCAATGTCAACATAGCAAGTCATCTAAAAGGGGAAAGAAACAAAATGCATCAATGGCACAAATGCAGACTGCAATCTCTAATATCACATACATAGGGAAATACAAGGCACATATATTTACAGACAGACATGTCATTATATGTTCTAATGACAAGCATTGAAGGTTAAACCTTTACTGTCATGCAAAAACTGAAGTACCACATATTAAAGCTGGTAAAATGGATTCATGCAGTTGTACCAACAAGAATTATTCATGAAAAATTTATCCAAGTTGAGAAAATAAGAGCACTAGAGAGACACTTTCACTCATATCATGGTATAATTTCATAGTACCATGGAGAATTAGGGGTCCTAAAAAAAGATACAACCAACTTTAAAATCACAATGCAGTCTCTGTTAAATCTGGATTTATATGACACAAAGATGGTCTAACTATCAGAGTTGAACATAAAAGCACCAAGAAGAACCTTCATCCTCAATTTTTTAAGACTTCCAAAGCTTCAACATTAGGGCCCTAAGACTGTTTCAATGCTGGCATTATCTCACGACGAGACTTTCACAAATCAGAAAATCAATCCATACTAGTACAACCACTTAAACCATAAGCTACTTTTCTAATTTCCATAGTGAGAAAGAACTAAAACATTTCAAAACTAAACTATATATTAATTAATAGATGAGCCTAAATACATCCTCATCTACTTTTTTTTTCTCGCTTGTTCTCCAAGTGATAAACTCCAATTTGTTATTCATCAGACTGTTGTTTTTCCTCTGATCAATTTAAAATTTTGGGGACCGAGATTAGAGTCACACAATTACAATAAAATAAGTAAATACCCAGTTACCAATAAATAAATAAATACCCAAACAGAGAAATTTTATGTGCAAATGAAAGAAAAAGCATTTCGATATCCAAACGAAAGCCAATTAATCTAATGGATCAACATTAAGAACAATAGAAACAAGGAATTTGGGTCTTGTTTTTGTCTAATTATTTTTTTATTCAAGGGAATAAATTGAAACTGAGGCGAAATTTGATACCTTCTCTTCGAAATCGGACTCCTCCATGGCGAGGAGCAGCTCCTCGCTGTGGGGTTGAGGCCATTGTGAAGGTAGCAAATGCGACGTCGGGATTGTCTTTGTTGACCACGGGTACTGCGTCATGAACGCCGGGAACTGTAACATTTTGATTATCCTCTTCTCGCTCCCTACCTTTCTCCCTCTCTACTGTAACATCTTCGTCGATAGTTTATAATTAACAAATAATTTTTCGGTTGGTAACTTACTATAACAGCCTCAGTTTTTCCGTAATTATCACATCACTCCCTATTTGTTTTTTAAATGAATATTTCGTGCCCGAATTCGTTATAATCTATCATTTGGTCCTAATTTCTAAAATTATTAACTTTTCACCATACTTTAGCTCATGATGTTTTACTTTTATAACACTATTATTCATGAAATTTTAAAATATGAAATACCAAAATCTTTTGCTTATCATATTATGAAACATTTTAATTTCATAAAATTGCACACTTCTCTTTAAAATTAGTTTAGAGACTAAAAGTATTAATTTTAAAACAGCAAAGATTAGATTATTAATTAGGATAAGCTTTAGGTTATAGTAATTTACTTGTTTCGTTTGTTATATTTTTTAGTATTTTCACATTCTCTTAAATCAATTTATTTATATATTTTAATTGGAGATTAAAAAATAAATTTGACCAGACCATATCTACATGGTTTTAGAGGATGATTTTCAAATATATAAATAACTAAAACAAGCGAATTTGATATCATTTAACATTATTTTTAAATTTAACATCAACATTATTCTTCAATCCGATTTAAAATTATAAAAACAGATAGATTTAAAAATGACTTTTTAACATATTTTTCAATCACAAGCTGGGGTAAATTTGACATTGTGACCAAAAGAGGCAAATAAAAACGGTTCTTCGGAGAGAAAGGCAAGGTCCCCACGTTGAACAAACAATCCCCTAATGCGCAATAACAGAGACCCAAACAAACAACAAAAGAAGGAGAAGAAGCAAAAAGAAAAAAAAAAAGCTAAAACAAGAGAAAAGTAATCTAGTTTCTTGACCCAAAGCGCAAACAAACCGCCTCTGCCTCTTCGCTCATTCTCTCCCAGAACTTTCCATTTCAATTCAACGTTATGTATTTGATCCGTTTCTTCCTTCGTGTCCCCTTTTCTGTTTTCCACGTTTCCTCAATGGCTTCATTATCACTTCTCTTTCTTTTAAGAAGAAGACACGAATCTTTGCTTCAATTTCGAAAACCCATAAAATCCTCCATACGTCTAAGAACCTATTCGTTCTTTTCTGAACGTAGAAGTTAACAGTAGTGGAATTTTTGTAGCCATGAGACTGTATGTATACGTATTGCAGGCAAAGGACTTGCTCGTTAGAGACTCATGTGTGAAGGTACAGGTGGGCAAGCACAAGTCAAAGACTAGACTATTGAAAAACAACACTAATCCAGTTTGGAATGAGGAGTTTGTTTTTAGAGTACATAATACTGATGAGGAATTGGTTGTGTCTCTCGTCAGTTATGATGATGATCATGGGATGTTCCATGGGCCTGGAGAGTTGGTGGGTTCGGTTCGGATTCCAGTTTGGTCAGTTTCAGCAGAGCATAATCATACGCTGCCACCCACTTGGTTTCCTGTTGAAAAACCCCAAACTGGCAAATATATCAATATGGATTCTGGTTGGTTTCTCTGCCTCTCTTAGTTCATTGTTTGCTAGTTGTTATTGGATTTTTATTTGTACTTTTGATACTTTTTGTGATGTGTTGTGCATTTGATTGCATTTTGTTTCATTTTTATTGTTTGTTTGGTTGGTACCGGAATTTTGAGTGCTGAATCTTGTTGCAGTTTTCAAACAGGAGAGTTTCATTTGTGACTCGGGCATTCTTATATGCTACCAAAACTGAATAAATGGGATATGATTGTTTGTTTGTTTGAACAAATGTTGCACTTAACCAATTAAATTGTGTGCTTAATTATTAATTTTCTTCTGAACTCTGCTTTTATTTATTCATTTCAAATTTACATGGAAATGAATCTTTTGACAACCTTTGGATGGATGTCCCTGTAACTTGTGGAGTCTGTAGTTATCCTTAAATTGGGACAGTGAAAGAATTTCAAATGACAGCTTGATTTTGATTTCTAATCATGTTTTGAAGATTATGATTGCTTAGAATTCGGCATATATGAGCTTCCAGGCTTTCTACTTGTTCATTCAATTGCGGTTGTTGGAATTGGATTTCTGTTGCCCGTCAAAAAACTTTCTAATTTGGGGTTCAACTGGCACATGAATATTATAACTCTGCTTAGTTTGTTTATATAAGTTGTGGACAGCCTTTATGATGGTGCATACCAGACCTTAATTTTGGATTGTAATATCTTTGCCTGTATGGGCAGGGAAAATTCTTCTCTCTCTGTCTTTGCATGGAAAAGGCCATCGCTCTTCTACCAACTATTTCCCTTGTGCAAATTCAAAAATTAAAAATGATGAACATAAAGAATTTGAAGGGCCATTAGTGTCTTCTCATGGCATATATTGCTCCAAAGCTCCATTCCTGAAGATGGCAGAAGGGAAGAAGTTAATGAAGACAATTGCGAACCATTTGGAAAGGGTTTTTAATAAAAATGAGGAAGCCTCAAAAACTGATAATTCTTCAGATTCAGCCAGTGCATCATCTGATTTTGAGGATTGTGTGGAGGAATTTTCAACAAGCTGTAGCTTTGAAGAAGCTATGGAGATCATGAAGTCAAGTGAAACTGAACAAATCCCAGAAAACCTCAGTGGAGGCATTCTTCTTGATCAGCTTTATTTGGTATCCTCATCTGATCTGAATAAGTTTCTTTTTGCTCCAGATTCCAAGTTTAGGAAGGAACTAGCAGAACTGCAGGGTACAACAGATGTAGAAGAGGAGCCTTGGACTTGGAAAAAAGGTAATATGTCTCATTTAACGCGAACCGTTACCTATAAAAAAGCAGCAACAAAGTTAGTTAAGGCTGTTAAGGCCACTGAGGAGCAGACTTATGTAAGAGCAGATGGACGGCAATTTGCTTTGTTGATAAACGTAAGCACACCAGATGTTCCATATGGAAGCACATTCAATGTCATGTTGCTATACAAGATAGTGCCTGGACCAGAACTCTCTTCAGGAGAGGAATCATCCCACCTCGTAATATCATGGGGCATTAACTTCCATCAAAGTACTATGATGAGAGGTATGATTGAAGGAGGAGTAAGGCAGGGACTGAAGGAGAGTTTTGATCAGTTTGCCAACTTGTTGGCTAAAAATGTTAAGCTGCTAGATTCCACAGATTCATCAGAAAAGAACCATGTGCTGACAACCTTGGAAGCAGAGCATGAATCAGACTGGGAATTGGCATCTTATTACTTTTGGAATTTCACTGTTCTTTCCACCATTTTTATGGTGTCCTATGTTATTCTGCATATTCTGTTATGTGAACCAAGAGAAGCCCAAGGTTTGGAATTTAACGGACTTGCTTTGCCAGATAGTTTCGGACAGCTTATTACCTCTGCAATTTTAGTTATTCAAGTAGAGGGTGTTTATTACATGGTTTCACACTTCATACAAGCTAGGTTGCAAAGAGGTAAACACCTTATTCTAGTTAACTTGCATCTTATTAGTAAGTTCCAATTCCAAAGAGAACCTGGAACTCCAATCCAGTATTCACTTGAATATCTTTCCCGACAGGTAGTGATCATGGCATTAGAGCCCAAGGTAGTGGATGGGTTCTTACTGTGGCATTAATTGAAGGTACCAATTTAGCATCCTTGGATTCAACGGGGTTTTCAGATCCTTATGTGGCTTTCACTTGTAATGGTAAAACAAGAACAAGCTCTGTTAAGCTCCAAACAAGCAATCCCCAATGGAACGGTAAAGCCTTTATTTTGTGGGGTCTTTTGCTTCATATTTATGCAATTTTGCCTGCTAAACTATCTTGAAGATATACGCAGACATACTTGAGTTTGATGCTATGGAAGAACCACCTTCAGTACTAGATGTGGAAGTTTTTGATTTTGATGGCCCATTTGACCAGGCCACCTCACTTGGGCATGCTGAGATCAATTTTTTGAAGCACTCATCTACTGAACTGGCAGACATGTGGATCTCCCTTGAGGGAAAGCTTGCTCAGTCTTTTCAGTCAAAGTTGCACCTGAGGATCTTTTTAGATAATAACAATGGTGTTCAAACAATTAAGGAATATTTAACAAAGATGGAAAAGGAAGTTGGGAAGAAGGTGAATTTTTTTTTTTTTTTTTTATATAATCTATAATAGGAGCTGGCTTATTAACCATTCATAGTTCATCAACTTCTTACCTAAAGTAGCTGGCTATTGTTTTTAATATTTAATTTTTTCCCTCTCTTTTCCTCCCTACATTGTGCATGGCGAATGTTAAGATTTCAACTATGAATGCTATGCATATATTTTTCCCTTTTGAATTTTGATGATGTAATACGTTTGATTTGGGTATTGTGGCAGTTGGATCTGCGGTCACCTCACAGTAATTCAACATTCCAGAAACTGTTTGGGTTGCCACCAGAAGAATTTCTTATCAGTGACTTTACCTGCCATTTGAAAAGAAAAATGCCTTTGCAGGTGATAGCTCCATATCAACATGTATGCTTCTTGTAAAGAACTGATTGCCAGGATAACTATGTTAATTGAGTTGGTGCATCATGTTTAACATAAATGACATTATTGGCAGCCTATAAAGAAATCACTGATCTTCAGATATAGAAACAACTCTTCTGTTAGAATCATAAAATGTTCTTATTCCTTATGATTTTAGGAACAACCCTGTTTAAGTATTGGTATGGAAAGAATGATAAGTCTTACTGTCACTCTGGATACATTGAATCTTATGCGGAATGCAAATTGATCATACCTGCTGGGATAACTTCTCTTAGTTTACTTTGAAGACTCATTTGGTTTGATGTTGAGATGTATTTTAAATGCAGGGCAGGCTTTTTTTGTCTCCAAGAATTGTGGGGTTCTATGCCAATTTTTTTGGACATAAGACAAAATTTTTCTTTCTTTGGGAAGATATTGAAGACATCCGGGTGCTTCCCCCATCACTATCTTCTGTGGGTAGCCCTTCACTGGTGATAGTTCTGCGAAAGGGTAGAGGTCTTGATGCAAAGCATGGGGCAAAGGCTCAGGACGAAGAAGGCAGGCTTATGTACTTCTTCCAGTCATTTGTGTCATTCAATGTAGCCAGCAGGTGCCAGGGATGCAAAATACTTCTGTTTAACACTTCTGATACTAAAAATTCTTGTTCTTTCACAAACTTAGGTGATTCATTTTGGTGTTAACAGAACGATTATGGCCTTGTGGAGAACAAGAACACTGAGCCCTGAGCAGAAAGCTCAGATTGCAGAGGAGCAGCTGCAGGAGCAAGAAGAAAGTCCCATCATGCTTGCAGATTCTGGATCTCTTCTTGAAGGTGAAGAGGCAAAGATGTCCAAAGTTTACTCAGCAGAACTGCCTATTAGTGTAAGCAATCAAGTTTCTTCTCCTTTGCCATCCTTTTTATAAGTGTTTCAGTGTTACGCCAGTGGTGCCCTTTCCCTGTCATAAATTTGACAAGTAGGTTTTAAATTGTAATTTGATGTTTGATGAACTTCTTGTACCGCTGCTGAACCTGTGTTGATGATAATACCAGACAAACTCGCTCATGGAAATATTTGATGGAGGAAAGATGGAACATAAAATTATGGAAAAATCTGGATGTCTTAATTATGCAACTACCACGTGGGAATCTGTGAAACCTGGCATTTTCGAACGACATGTGTCTTATAAATTCAATCGCCATGTTTCAATCTTTGGAGGAGAAGTCACCTGCACGCAGCAAAAATCTCCCATTGCAGATGATAGAGGATGGATTGTAAATGAGGTTATGGTGCTGCATAATGTCCCATTTGGTGATCACTTCCGCGTATGTTCGAAGAAGCTTTAGAACTCTTTGTTTCCATTTTTTCATAATGATCTCTCTGTTAGTTCTGTTGGTTCATTTCTACTTGCAGGTAAATTTTAGGTACCAGATTGAGCAATGTACCCTTGCTCATAGTGCATGCAAGTGTGACGTTTATGTGGGGACAAACTGGTTGAAGAGCACCAAGTTCCAGCAGAGGATCACTCGAAACATAACTGAGAAATTCACACATAGATTGAAGGAGATATTTGAATTGCTTGAAAGAGAGGTTCTTTTTTCGATTAAACAGGATACCCCTATTTGACAAGAAAATTTACTTGTATAGCTGAAAAATTAATTAAAGTCTGGACTCATTTATATTTATGGCATGAGATGTACCCCAACCTAACAATGACAATCTTGTACGAAATCACTAATTCCTTGTCATATAGGCAAGTCTCGTGTAGGTCAGTGAAGGTGTGGAACAGGTGCAATCCTAGACAATGTGAGATTTATCCATTTTTTGATAAAATTTCATTTGAGTGGACTTTTTTTTATTAATTATAACATGTCTCTAAAGGGAGAGGGAGTAGTACAGAGATGTATTGAATTCTTACAATTTATCCACGAGTCTATCATTATTTATTGTAGTATCTAGATAAAATTGGTAATTTACATTTTGGCCTCCGAACTGAACTGCGACTGAAATCGTTTATTGGTAGCCACTCAATTATTGGGAAAACATTGCAAGTAATTACCTATTCCTAATCCCGAAAAAAGAAACAAATCATATAATGCAATTTGACCAAATCGCCCGTAACCGTAAGTAACGATGTCTGCACTCGCTTCGTTTTCGCCGTCCACGTCAAAACTTCACTGCAGAGTAGTGCAGAGTTTAACCAAAGTAACAAACTAACTGATCGAATCTTCTTCTTCAATAAAAAGCTCCATCCTTCTGCAAAAAATTTCTATCCAGCTACTCTATCCTTGCTCTCAATATGGATCCGAACCCAAAGTCCTTCCCGATCCTTTCCTATGTCATGGCCCGGCTTCCCTCCCTCGGACTCAAAGCCACCTCCACCACCAGCTTCGATATTGAGCAGCCACCTCCACCCGATCCCTCTTCTAGTCAACCTCTGATTGCTTCCCAATTACCTCACCTGACTGACCCGAAAGTCCTAGCTTCTATGACCCGCGCCATCACCGACGTTGCCAACACCCGATCCGTTCTCCAAACCCTCGGCCCTCGCCCTGACCACGAGACCGTGGACACCGCCAGAGTTAAACTTGCTGAAATCGAATCCAACCTCTCGAAACAGCTCGAAGAAATTGTACTCTCTCCCCGGCCGGCCGAAGTCGACAGGCTTGAATGGCGTGCGCACTTGGCGGATAAGGAAGAACAAGCTCGAAAAGCGGCGGAGAAAGAGAGGACTTTGTACAAGACGATATTGCAATTGGACGAGATGCACGACGCGTATGAGAAATTGCTCAAGGATGCGGAGGAACGGTTGGTTAAGATTTACGAGAAGGCGGAGAGTGGAGAAAAGGAAGCGGATGATAAGGAGGAAGTGAGGGAGCGGATGAACGAAGAGGTGGTCGGAATACTCCAAGAGGCTTCCGGAAAAGTGCTGGACAGGGTCGATTTATCAAACCGGACATTGAGAATCTTGCCGGAGGCGTTTGGAAGGATTCAGGGATTGAGAGTGCTTAATCTCTCCAATAATCAACTTGAGGTAGCTTCTTCCCCTTTTATTCTGTTATCATAACTTAGTTTGCTGAAATAGAAGGGGTATAGCTTTATTGTTACCGTCTTAGTCGGTAGATAAACAGATTGAAGCTACGAGTCCTTAGTAAAAGGAGATTACTGGGCACTTGATTTAGGTGCTGCATTATAAGCTTTTAGCTTGGGATTGTGTGCTTTGGTTTTGCATGTGATGTAATTATGATGGTATTTGGAACCAATACCAGTGCAAATTATTAAGGCATATGAATAAAAGGCTCTTGTGAAATTGTATATATGCAGACTTGCAGAGTTTATTTATCTAATCTTGATCTGAGTGTTGCTCTGCAATTCTTTTAGGTGCTGTAGATTGATGTGAGGTTATGAGATTTTAGAAACAAATGTCTTCATGAATCATGCCTGTGCTGCTTAAGTCTTGTTTTAAATGAATTTTTGTAAGAATACACTAATTCTCAGTTCGTTGTTCTGCCTTTGTTCAAACTGGAGTACATTTTGTCGGTGCATATTATATATTTATATTGATATTTAAGTGCAGAAAACTAACAGAAGCTTGGCTGAGTCAATTTGTATACTTGAGATCTTAGAGTTTTGTGCAGGGGGGTTTGTTGGCTGGTACAGAAAGTTTAGGAAAATGGACTTGCTGTGTATATTTCATAATAAATCAAAATCTGATCTTATTACTAAAGTTTATTCATAACAAGCACTACTCCCATTTTTTGTTGGATATTTGTAACCTGCAGTCAAATTGTCCATGTAAGGCATTTAATGAGACCTAGGGGTGGCCAAATTACGGTTCCTGGAACCGGAACCGTCGGTTCCGAACCGGTGGGGACTGGAACCGGAACCAGTGGGAACCGTGAACTGGCCGTTCCAAGGCCGGTTCCAAAATGTTCTCTACTTTTTTATTTTACAATTATTCGATTCACCAGAAAACCGGCCGGAACCGTTGGTTTTGGAACCGTTAAGGAACCGAAACCGGAATCGGAACCGTTTGGTTCCAAACCAGAGCCGGAACCGTCAATTTCCGGTTTGGTTCCGGAACCGGCCGTGGCCATGTCTAATGAGACCCATGTTCTCACAGTTGAACTGCAAAATCCATGAGTTCAGAAATCTCAGTTTGTGGAGGTTTTGTGCCTAATTTCTTCTCAGCTTAATCTTATACTGATGTCTAGAGTTTTTAGATCTTATTATGCAGGCACCAATTCAATTATTGAAACTGATTGATGTTGCATCTGTGGTTTTTCCTTCAGTGGCTTGGAGCATTATAATTTGGAAGAGATCTCTATGTTTCTTCCTATAGAATATTTGTTCTCATATTGTGTTACTGCATTATAGTTAGAAAGTATTTCCATATCTGACTGGGAGGAAAATGTATGGATTTCTATTTCTACTCACTGATGGGTTTTTTAGAAAGAGTGATGCTTGAATCTACTAAATTCCTGTGTGATAGTCTAATTCAAACATATATTTATTTGTTGATCTACTTGTTACAATATATGCATGCATTACCATTTTCGGTGTTGGCTTGTCGATCTTCTTATATTTGGTGACCTTTGCAAGTGGAACAGGTTATTCCTGATTCAATAGGTGAGTTAGAGAATCTTGAGGAGCTCAATCTTGCTTCAAATCTCTTGGAAGCATTGCCTGATTCTATAGGATTGCTGTTTAACTTGAAAATTCTGGATGTCTCCAGCAATAAGCTAGAGTCCTTACCCGACTCCATTTCTCATTGCAGGTAACTATAATTTATACTGATTCATTCTCTGATCAGACATCTGTTTAATTTACTACACATTTTCTATTGTTCAGGTCCTTGGTGGAGTTGGATGTTAGTTTCAACCGTATTACATACTTGCCAACTAATATTGGGTATGAGTTGGTGAACCTTAGGAAGCTGTCAATTCAGTTGAACAAGATTCGTTCACTTCCTAGTTCTATTGGCGAAATGAGATCTCTGCAGCACCTGGACGCTCACTTCAATGAGCTTCAGGGCCTTCCACTTTCATTTGGGAAATTGACAAATCTTGAGATCCTCAATTTGAGCAATAATTTCACTGACCTGATAGAGCTTCCTCACACTTTTGGTGATTTGACAAACCTTAAGGAACTTGATCTTAGCAATAACCAGATTCATGCTCTGCCTGATACATTTGGCCGGCTTGATAATTTGACCAAATTGAACTTGGACCAAAATCCCCTTGTGATTCCACCGCCAGAAGTTGTGAAGGAAGGGGTTGAAGCTGTCAAGATTTTCATGGCCAAGAGGTGGCTTGAAATACTGGTGGAGGAAGAAAGGAAGAGCATGCTTGAAGTACAAGAGCAAACACAGACTGGGTGGTTGACACGGAGTACATCCTGGTTGAAGAATTACGCCACAAATGTTACTGAAAATGTTTCAGGATTACTAAGTCCAAGAAGTCCCAGAGACCCTTGTCTTGATCAGCAGCTATGAATTCCTGGTCCTACGATATTTTGGTTTGTCTCCTTTCACTAAATACCATGTACACCTCATGAAGGATGCTGAGGTGGATTTTCTGCTTCTATTGCAATTGTTTTGTTTCTTCATGCTGCAATGATGCCAGCTAGAAAAAGATGAAAATCTGACAAAGTTCCGTTTGCTTCTGTTCACATTCCTGGGAATGACAGTTTTGCAGAGCAAATAAACAGGTATTTTTACCCTTTTTTTTTTTTTCCTTTAGATAACTTGGTCTGATTGTCAAGGATTTTATAGTTGTACGTCAAATGAACTGGAGTTTGGATAGTCATTATCTATCTTATGTAATTATTTTGTATGGAATAGATATAACTTGTAAGAAGTCTCTCTCTCTCAGTCCATGCAATATTGTCTGAGCCAGTGGATACTGTAGTGTAGGCTTCTTTTATGATTGAACTTTAGAATAATCTGTTTATTGCGAGACAACACCTGAAAATGTAAAAAAAAATATGGTGCATTTTTTTGACTTCCCGTTTCATAGTGTGTGTATCTTTATTTATTGCTCCATTTCAATGAAACATGCATTAATTTTACAATTGAAAACCTAACTTAATATATATTTAAAGAAGTTTTTAACTTAACAAAAAGGAATCTAAGTCTAATGTATTTGATAAAAACTACATTAAATATGTTTATTTTAACACAGAGGGTGGCTCTTGTGTTGCTGATATGATCCGCTCTAACCCCAGCTATCTGATCCAATCCAACCTGGTGGATTTAGAGATATAATGGATTATGGATATGGTGGATCATGAGTTGAGTTAGATTCCACCATCTTTGTAATTTACGAGTTGATATAGATTACTAGATAAATCTGCAGATTGCTAAAGAATTATAACTCAACCTCTGGAGTTAATAATTTAATAATTCAATAATTGATTGATTATTTCATATTACTAATTTATATATATAATTTTGAGAGCAACAACAGTAGTTACACAAATCAGACTTGAAAGGCATCGATCCTTCGAGAGTGTCATAAATAATTATTATTCTGTTTATGAATATCGATTCTTTTAACAAAGTACTGTAACTGTAATTGGTAAAGTAGAAGTTGAATGTTATCATAAGTAACTTTGTCATGGAGTGATAATTAATCCCTGAGTTGAAAGCTTATTGATTCTCGAGTTGATGATTAAGATTATATATAGTGATTTAGATGATCTAATCAGAGAGCTTAGGAAATAATTGATGTTCAAAACTTTCATTTTCACCTTTGACAAAATGTCAAACCAACTCCAGCGTAATAAGGAATTAATTAAGACGTCCTTTTTCTTTGTTTAGCCTTATTGATCTACAATTAGACACAGACACATTAGCAGTAGGTAATCAAAACAAATATGATGATGGGAGATTAAATACAAATAATTATTCCAAAAGCTTCGACACATTATTGGAGCTAAGGTGGTTCGGAATTCGGAGTAGTTGTGAGCTGTAAGCACCACTATTTCCAGAGTTACTGATGTCCTCATTTCGAGGAAGATGACCCCTCTAAGTCGGAAAGCAAGGGTCTCTTTCTTAGCTTTCTTTCTTCTTTTTCTTTCCCTTTATACTCATCTATATCAGAAGCGAGAAAGCGAGCAGCAATCTGAAAAAACCCCTTTCTCCTTTTCATAATACCCACACAGGAGGACCTAACTCAGTACTGAGGGGCGCCAAATGATAATAGAAAACGAAAAAAGTAAAATTGAAGAGGTGAAATATGGATTCTTTTTCAATATACATAAAATTCAGAGGAGAAAATTTGAATTTCAGTGAATTTTGGTGAACAGAGATAAATATTTTAAAAAAAAAGTATAAAATTTAGAGGAAAATTTTCAATTTTCAAAAGTTTGGAGAGTGATGTATATCAAAAAAAGTAATTTGACTAATCTAATGTATATGAAAAAAATAATGCGTATTGTGTATATATTTATTCTCTTTGAATATTTCAAAAATATATATTGAACTCACATTATGATTTATATATATATTTTACAAATGAAATCAAATCACTAATAACTCATCGAATCATACTTATAGATCTATTTGGACATAATAAAATAGTTAATAATATAAATCAATGGACAGTTGAATTAAAAATGAATAATAATTTCATACAAATTTTACTTGCAAAATGCAGAGTCAATGATTTAATATTTGGAGTTGCCATTGAATACCACTTAGGCTCATTGTAGAGACACTGAATTGAAAGTGCATATAAAGCTTGAAGTTGAAGAGTATGATCACCAGCAGCCATGATTATGCTGCAACAAAGAGAGGAAAAAAAAAAAAAAGGAAACCATCAAGCAGGAAGGACCGGAGGAGAAAGAAAAACAAGTCCGGGATTGACTAAAACGGCGGTGCATATACGTTATCAGTGAAACAAAAGAAAACAACGGGATTAGGGTTTTCGAACATGTTGTGCCAAAAATCTTTAACGTTTTCTTTAATCAATTGGTAAATTGAAGACATAGTAAACTTTTGTCCATTTGTGATGCTTAAAATTTTGGTTTTAGCAGAAACAACTAACAAATGGATGATTATTTGGATTTATCTTATAAATTTGCTTTTCAAATTTTTTTTTTTTTTTTTTTTTTTTGGTAGAGGTTGAGTTTTATTTTTCAATTTATTGTTAATTACTATTTAAATATACAAAAATTATATATATATAAAATAAGTTGTGAATCACACTATTTCTATTTTGTTTTACTTTATTAATCATTTTGAGCGTTACATATTCAACGTCTTGCTCCTAAACTGAAAATATATATACTCTTTATGGATACACCTCAGGTTTCAAGTTAAAAAACAAATAAGTGGATGGATCAAGAGGACTTGATGAAAAGTTCTATTGAACCCCTTCTCACTCCAAACGCAGAAAATGGCAGTCATAATGCTACCAATTACAAATATTTCTGTTGCAAACCAGAGATAATCGCAGAACTGAAGAAGCAAATAATCTTAGCAGGACCTCTAGTACTTGTCAGTTTCTTACAATACAGTCTACAGATGATATCTGTAATGTTTGTGGGTCGTCTTGGTGAGCTCTCTCTCTCAAGTGCTTCAATGGCTACTTCATTTGCTGGAGTTACTGCTTTTGGTTTTATGGTAAGACTTACCAAGTTCAAGCTTCTCTCTATTGTATTATTCCTATATCTTCATTCATTAATATGTAGTTTAATTCTCAAATCTCATGGCCTTTTCAACATCTGCTTGCGATCAGAGCGTTACATTTACATTTAGATTAAACATAAAAAAATATTCATAAATATTTTATAACTCTCTCTTTTTCTTATATTTATAATGTAACATCATTCTATCAATTCAAGTTTTCGGTTTGTACAGTAGAGAGGAGGAGAATCCAATTTCAATCAATATATATCAAAGTCAAAGATTTTCACTCATTATTATATTAAGCATACAGTATTATTTTACATATTTCTTTCAATAATAATAAATAATAAAAAAAACCATTTAATATGTCTGGAAGTAACTGTAAATAACCCATACCCTTCCTTCTTCTACATTATAAAGAAAAATGTCAGCATCTCAATTAAACGTGGTCGGTTGCCTTATTAATTAAGCTATTACATTAACTGCTATGGTGATCTTATTAATGAAGCTGATGCTTTACAGCAGCAACTAATAAAAATTAAAAATACAAGGTAATATTAGACAAGTTTATTAACTTTCTATGATTACTGATTTATATGAAAAATCTTTGGATTCTGTTGTACATGACTAGCTCGGAATGGGAAGTGCACTAGAGACGTTGTGCGGGCAAGCCTACGGTGCGAAACAGTATCATATGCTTGGCGTACACATGCAAAGAGCAATGCTAGTTCTTTCACTTACGAGCATTCCTATATCATTTGTTTTGGCCAATACAGATAAGATTTTCAAAATTCTAAAACAAGACCCACAAATTTCACTCCAGTCAGGAATATATGCACGATGTTTAATTCCTGCAATCGTTCCATATGGTCTTCTTCAGTGCCAACTAAGATTCCTACAAACCCAGAGCAATATTTTGCCATTAGTGTTAAGTACTGGCGTCACAAGTTTAGTCCATGTTTTTCTATCTTGGACATTCATCTTTCGATTGCAATTAGGCAATATAGGGGCTGCTTTGTCTGTTGCTGTCTCTTATTGGATCAATGTGCTTATTCTTGCAATGTACATCAAGCTTTCTCCTACATGTCAAAAGACTTGGACAGGTTTTTGTTCAGAAGGAGCTAAAAATCTGCTTAGTTTTCTTAAGTTAGGAATACCTTCAGCTCTAATGGTTTGGTAAGTTTAACTTCATATATTCTTTTAAAATTTTTTTCCTACTGTCATGTTTTTGCATTATTTTTATTTCTGTATAATCTAACAGTTAATTTTTTCTGTAAAATATAACAGCTTGGAATTCTGGTCATATGAGTTTTTAGTTTTTATGTCAGGTCTGCTTCCCAATCCAAAACTAGAATTGTCAGTGATGTCCATTAGGTTAGTGACATCTAAATTGAATATTTAGATAGGATTTGAATTTTTGAGAAGAAATTCAATTCCATTTCCAATTTTCTAATCAAGTCACAATTCTGCAGCCTGACAACAAGTTCTTTAATATTCAGAATCCCATATGGTTTTAGCAGTGCTGTCAGGTAACTACACAAACCCATGTATATATCTAGTAACGTTGCCTGATTAGCAATATTAATTATAATTAATGAATTCTTTTCCTGTTATTCTCATTTTGGTGCGTAAAGCACAAGAGTTTCGAACGAATTAGGTGCTGGAAGACCTGATGCTGCGTATTTGGCAGTAAAAGTTGTGATACTATTGGCAGTGACGGAGGGATTGTCACTCAGTTTAATTTTAGTTACGGCGAGAAACGTTTGGGGGTACTTGTACACCAATGAAACACAAGTAGTGACATATTTAGCATCTGCAATGCCAGTGCTTGCCACATCCAATTTCATGGATGGGATGCAGGCTGTAGCTTCAGGTTCAACTCTTACTTGCATTTTTGTTTCAGAACTAATTAATATTTATTTATATCTATTTAAATTTGACTGCAGGTACTGCTAGAGGTTGTGGTTGGCAAAAGATTGGTGCTTATGTAAACTTTGGAGCTTATTACTTTGTAGGGCTTCCTTGTGCTATAGTATTAACATTTGTCTTCCATTGTCGAGGAAAGGTAATGGAGGAAATATAAAATAAGGGGATAAAAATTGACAGGATTCGAACTTGATTTCTCCAGTAATAGTGATACAGGCACTCGACTATTACTGAATTACTCTTGATTTCTAAATTTTTGTAGGGACTTTGGATGGGAATAACATGTGGAAGTTTCTTGCAAGCAATTTTGCTATTAGCCATTACGATGCACACGAATTGGGAGCAGGAAGTACATGAAAATCTTACCCTTTAAACACATCTATAAGTTAACTACAATTCACAAGTCCTATTTTTTACCTAATTTTCATGCGTTTACAATTTCTCAGGCAAAGAAGGCTAGGGACAGGGTATATGGTTTCAATATCCCAACAGACACGACACAACAACTAGTTTAGTGAGTGAGCAAGAGCTCAAGACGTTTTGAAAGCTAATTCAGTGAATCCTGAAAACGCATTTTTCTAATTTGATGTAATGGTCTGCAATCCCTTCTAAACGTTTCTTGGGGAATCATGACCCAAGAACTAGCCATCACCGCTTGCATGGTTAATTTGATGCAATGGCCTGTTATAAATGACAGTGGTTCATAAATATGAAGTGACTCCAAATGAGGGCCCTCGGTTTGTCTTGTAAAACAATTAATAGGCTGTTTTTTAGTGTAACTACCTAAATGGCCCAATAAATGAGTTTGAATTCAAAGTAATTGAACGTATTGACACAATGCAAAATTTTCTAAGCATATATTTATTTATTTTTTTTCCAAAATTTGTTCTTTTTTCTTTTTTTTTTCTAGATTATATTGTTGCAAACCTAAACATTTTTTCCCGTTTTTTATGAACTTTTAAGCGCTATGCACTATACAGTTACTAAGCATATGTCACGCTGAGGTCCATTCCTTGGGAATGAGAAGAACAGAAAACAAAGCATATATGAAGTTATGATTTTTATTTTATTTTATTTTATATGATGAAACTCTCTTAATTAGTTTGCCCTTTTTTTATTTTTCTTTTATTTTATATGAATCAATGAATTTATTAAGTATGATACTTTGTGATATTAAAATGTTACCATCCATAGTATATTTGATCAAATACAAAATGGAAAAGTCCATTTCTCAAATCAAAAAGTGAAACGAACAACATAGTTTTAGGAATTCTTTTTTCATATATAGTTAAACGCTTTACATGCAGATTTCTTCATAAGAAAGCAATTTGCACTTTCTTCCCCAAATGCATCACCTTTTGTAACTGACATCACATGTTTTGTTCATGAACCTAAACTCAACCGAAAAGGAAGATATGTAGTTGACTCCTAGACGTTATAATCAATTCTTATATTGGCAAATCAAACATTTCTTTCAATTGTGTCTTATACTATTCTCTCTACTTCCCAAGTCAATGGACACCAAATTAGATATTATGGATACTCAAGAATCTAAGCCTAGTACTACTCTTGAATCCACTCAAATTTCAATATCAGAAACTGGTCTTGAAACCGGTACTAATTTAAGTTTAACCCAGAAAACAAATGGCAAAGCTGGGATAATCGCAGAGATAAAGAAGCAAATGCAGCTAGCTGGGCCTTTAATTATTGTTAGTTTCTTACAGTTTAGCATGCAAATGATATCAGTCATGTTCGTTGGCCATCTTGGAGAGCTCCCTCTTGCAAGCGCTTCAATGGCTGCTGCATTTGCTGGGGTTAGCGGTTTTAGTTTGATGGTAGGTTGTTTTTTCGCCTCCAACTTACGTATGAGATTATTATACTCGGCAACACTATTTTGTGTTTAAAATTTTGACTGAGACGTTACATGCTTGAGCAGTTAGGAATGGGAGGTGCATTGGAAACATTTTGCGGACAAGCTTACGGAGCAGAACAGTATCATATGCTTGGTGTACACATGCAAAGAGCAATGCTTGTCTTTATGCTCATGAGCATACCAATATCATTCCTGTGGGCTTTTACAGACAAGATTTTAGTAAGCCTTAAGCAAGACCCACAAATTTCATTTCAAGCAGGAGAATATGCTAGGTGGTTAATACCAAGCATTTTCCCTTACGGTCTCCTTCAATGCCAAGTTAGATTTTTACAAACACAAAATAGCACATTGCCTTTGATGATAAGTACAGGAATTACTAGTGTTTTCCATGTCCTTTTGTGCTGGAACCTAATCTTTAGATTCCAATTAGGCAATCGAGGTGCAGCCTTGTCCAATACAATATCCTACTGGACTAATGTGTTTATTTTGGCTTGTTATATAAAATTCTCTATTTCTTGCCGAAAGACCTGGAAAGGTTTCTCTAAGGAGGGCACGAAAAATCTCTTTACCTTTGTAAAGTTAGCTGTGCCTTCAGCTCTCATGTATTGGTGAGTCTGTTTCCTCTTCCATATAGCAGAATCATTAATGATTTGTTTTTAAGTTACATTAAAGCGAGCTTAACCTTATTTCTCTCTAATATCAATCAGCTTGGAGTACTGGTCATATGAGTTTTTGGTTCTCATGTCAGGCCTTCTTCAAAATCCAAAGCTGGAAACATCAATGATGACAATCAGGTTCGCTCGAGACAACTTCTGTAGTACTGAACTAAAAATATAATTAGAATAATGTCCTGACAACCCTAATTCTAATCATTTTTGACAGCCTTAATACAATGGCGGTGATCTTTAGAATCCCATTTGGTTTGGCTAGCGCAGTTAGGTAAGCACAGTTTAAACATAAATTAAAGCTGAAAACTTTTCCCAGTTAACATCTGCAGGACATGTATTTGATTGTGATCCACTTTTTGCTCTTTTGCTCAATTAAAGCACTAGAGTTTCAAATGAACTAGGTGCAGGTAAACCATATGCTGCGCGTCTTGCAGTATATATTGCACTATTCTTAGCTGTTGTAGAAGGTCTGTCGGCAAGCTCAATTGAAGTTGCAGCTCGACATGTATGGGGCTATTTGTACACAAATGAAAAGGAAGTAGTGAAATATATTGCATCAGTAATGCCAGTGCTTGCCATTTTCAACTTCATGGAAGGAATCCAAGGCGTACTCTCAGGTTCTTTTAGCTTAATTTCATCATTTTGTTCTTGGTTTGCTATTTTAATTGTTAAATACATAGTTGGTTTCAATTTGTTGTACAGGTTGTGCAAGAGGGTGTGGATGGCAAAAGATTGGTGCATTGATAACTCTAGGTGCTTACTACTTTGTTGGCCTTCCTTCAGCTGTCGTTCTGACTTTTGTGTTCCATTTTGGAGGAAAGGTAAAGATACTAATTATTCAAAATTCTATTATGTTCCTATCAGATATTCTCTGATTCTGTTTCCCAATTTTACAGGGACTTTGGATGGGAATTACGGCTGGAAGTGCTCTACAAGCCGCTTTTCTTTTACTTATTACCCTGCGGACAAATTGGGAGAAGCAAGTAAGAATTAATAAAATCTTGCACCTTTGTATTTAAATGTAGTTATTATATGCTTCTTATATTCTTTAATTTGATGTCATCAGGCCAGTAAAGCCAAGGACAGAGTATCTGCTTCAAGTATTATTCCAGAAGAAATGGCCTCAGCTTGATGTGTCATAGAAGATTATTGTGGAATTTATCTCTTTACAATGTATGCTAAATGCATTCTCTTTTTTATATGTAAGAGAATTGCAATTATTTATTGATTCTTTCAATTAAAACAAATAAAATATGAAAGACAAGTAGGAAACACAAGTAACATTATATTTATGCTAAATCATTGTTCAATGTTCATAAGAACAGCAACGATTTTGGGATTCATTGACTATTCTGCCCTTTTAATAAATGGGGTTCAATAATTAGACACCTAGTTACTGCTTAATTAGACACTTAACCCGACTTTCAAAAAAAAAATTTTAATTACAGAGTAACGGACCCACTCTCCATGTGCATGCACATGCTCTCCAATCCTAACATCTCCACCAAATGACTAATCAATCAAATTAATTAATTAAAGCACCCCCACTTTAATTAAGGAAAGCTCCTTCTTCTTCTCTCCTCCTTCCTGTGTTTCTTCCTGATATCACATGATCAATTCCAAGACATGATAAACCTGTCTGGATCATCATCAACTTCCAGAACAACGTTGTTGTTCTTCTTTACTGTCTTGTTTACTTTCTGGGTTTTTATGCCTTCTACTAGCAGCGCCACTAACTGGCCATCTTTCTCTGCATCGACTCTCTGGGTTGTTGGGATGCTGTTGATGTCAACTTTGGTTGTCGTCGCAGCCCGTGCCACCGTGTTAGCATGGATCACAGTCCTAGTGCTGCTAGCCTTCTCCGGCAAGCGACGACGCGTGCTAGTTCAACAGGGCAAGAAGATCTCCACCGATGTTGTCTTTTTCTTGTTTAAAGGTTGTGCTTAAAGACGATACCTAGTTAAATTACTGCTTTAGCCCTTGCATCTAGGCATTATACAAATATATACGGTTTTCTTTTTCCTTTCGGTATTATATCTTTTTTGTAGATGAAAAGACATACTGTTGTTTTTTTTCCTCAATGATTACATAATTTACAAATATACTTTTTCATATATATTTAAAATTTTCTGCCTCATTAAATTTTTATAGCTTTCAATTTCTTTTAACGAGAGATGGGTATTATTTTTTTTATTCATTAGCAGGCTTGATAAAGAAAAATCATTGGGACTATATATTATGTTGAACTTTTTTCTTAATTTGCTAAATTGATGAGATTTTTTATAATCAAAATGATTATTTTGAATTGAAAATCTCTTAAAAAAAACTAATAAAATCACAATTGATAAGAAAATATGTTATAAAACTATGTAACTTTTTTTCGGGTGCCATCACAACAAATTGATAAATTATGATGTAATTGCAGTTAGATTGATAAATTTAAGATATAAATTGTATTATTTGAAAATTTTAGAGTAAAATTGATAATTATAACATTATTCAATTCTTTAATTATTACCCTCCTTCATTTACTTTTATCCTATTATTTTTTTACACAATAATTAAAAAATAATTAATTTCTGCATAATAATTGAGAAGTAATTATATCTAATTTGGCTATATTATACTTTATATCATGCAGTTACTCAAATTTCAATAGTTATTTCTCTGTTAACAACTCCTTGCCCAAACATAAACAAACTAAAGGGGTCAAATACTACGATTTTACACTGACACTTGCCATAGCTGGTCTCTACTATGAAGAGTGCAATTGTAATTAGTAGATAAATTCAGGGTATATTTTATTATTAAGCGGTATTTTAGCTGCGTTGATTATTGAATCTTAAATTTGTGATAAAACCGAATAAAAAAGTTAAGATGATGGGCTTTTTAAAGATCAGAACCATGGGCTTCAATCCGCGGGCTATTTTGCAATACTCATAACTTATTTATGTACTTAATAAGCCGATGACGTGTCCGATAGATACCGCAACTCCTAACCACGTCCATCTAATCGATTCCTTAATCAAATCCGTTAGCTTTCTCGATAAGAAAACAACAGAAGCTTTCTTAATAAGAAAAAAAAAAAAAGAAAGAATACAGGCTCCTTTTCATTTTGTATGTTTATTATTTTTTTTAATCTTAAAATAATTATAAAATTTTTAAATTTATATATTTAATTAAATTATTTTTTCCATGAAAGACATTTATTAATATTAAGAATAAAAAAATAAGATAATTTTTATTTATTAATTGTTTAATATATATATTTTGTGAAATCGTATGAATAAAATGGAATGAAAAAAATAATAAATATATAAAAGAAAAAGAATAGTATTTTTCTTCCCCAGCAAGCCAATTCGTAAAATATAAATACTGATATATCCACTCAACTCGCCTTAGCGAAGTTTCATAACTCGTTTTTTAACGCCAAAAGCGGCTTACAGGTACGCTTGAAGTGCGACTCTCCCAAAATCAGACTCTTACGATTCTATCGTTCGCGATTTGAACTATTATTAGACTAGTTAGGGTTAGGGTTTTCTCAGTTGGATTTTGCGCGGCTCACTGGAACGCGTTTTTTGTTGAAGCTATGGAGTCTACTTTGGTGATCAAGGTCTGTCTTCTTCTCCTTTTCCTTTTGGTTGATTATGGCTTTTTTACGCTTTATGATGGGAGGGAAATAGAGTTGGAGTTTAATATTTTGGGTCTTCTGTAATTTGGGATCGTTGGCTTGTTTAACTTTGTTTTTGTTTCTAGCTCGTTTGTTTGTTTAGTTGGCGTAAGGGTTTTGATGGATTTTATGGTTTTGAGTGCTAATTTCATTGTGGCGTTTGTTTTTGTTACACGGAATACTGTACTTTTTTTTTTGGGGGGGCCGGGGGGGGGGGGGGGGGGGGTGGTGGTGGTGTTCAAACCCTCCTGAATTCGTTGCTAATTACGCTTTGTCGAATGGAATCTTAAAGGCTTTTCTTTTTTGTTGTATCATTTCCTGATGATAGAGGACATAAGACACAAGTCGTAGGATATAAGGAAAATATTTACTAGAAAGATTCAATTCGTAGGCTTAAGTGGTTGTGTTGTTTTCCATTTTTTGCACTAGCAATCTGGACTAGTTTCTGTTTAGTAGCTCTACAAAAATTTTTTCTTTTTCCTGGGTTTTATTATTTCCAGCACTTCAGCAACAGGGTGCTTAATAAAATGACTTGCCTATTTCAAAACCAGTCCATGGTCTTTTAAGCTACGTGTTATATGGACGGGCAATGATCATTCGCTTATTCTGGAAAATCAGTCCGTTTTTAGATTTTTATGTAGTTTTTCCTTTTGTAATATGATTACTTATTTCGGATTTTCCTTCAATTTATTTGTCTCCTTACATGTTTGTTCACTGCTTAGTTCTAAATGCTCTTTATATTTTTCCAGTTGTTTTGGTGGATGATATGATATTATCAATTAGAATCCCACTTGTATACTCTAATGTAAATTATTCAAGTCCTTTGATTTTTTCCCTTCAGGTTAAGTATGGTGATACACTTAGGCGTTTCAATGCTCCTGTTAATGAGAGTGGACAGCTTGATATCAGCCTGGATGGACTAAGGGCGAAGATTCTTGGTCTCTTTAATTTCCCTCTGGATGCTGATCTTGTTCTTACTTATGTTGACGAAGATGGGGACTTAGTGACACTTGTTGAGGATGATGACCTGCTTGATGTGATGAAGCAACGCCTGAAATTTTTGAGGGTTGATGTACAGCTCAGAAATGATAAATCTGGTAAATCTTATTCTAAATCCAGTGGTAGTTCTACCCCAATGAGATCTCCTCGAGTCCATAGTCCAATGTCAAGCATCAATGCTGGTGTGGCTGATTTGCTGAAGTCTGTGCCAGAGCCACTGCGAGAGGCTGTCTCAAAAGTGTCCCTTGATTTGGCCTCAAAGCTTGGCTGTTCCAATCCTGCAGTTGTCGAGCTTGTTGACTGTTTATCAAAAATGTCCCAGTCCTTGTTGATTCCAGCTCAACAGTTTTGTGTTGCTGAAAGTTCAAGCACTCAAACAGGTTCTACGAGAAACCTCGTGGCTTCAGCAGTGACTACTGTACCAAATGCTGCCAATGATGAGACTGGTCAGAAAGTGAGGATTGAAAATGTGACTAGAGGTGTGGGTGTGCCTGTCAAACCACCTGTCCCTTCTCCTGTTGATCTGAATCTGGATCCTCCTTGTGATTCCAGTCTCTTTCCCTTTGGACACGTAAACAATATTTTACGAACTCCCAATGGTGATGACAGGAAAGAAACTAAGAAACACAATGCTGTTCAAGTGGCTGAAGAATCCATGAAAGAATTACCCGCATTCCCTAGTGCTAATGATTCAGCATGGCCTTTTGGTAATGAGTGTCCATTTAGTGGGATGCCTGTGGCAAATGACTCATCAGTGCCTCCTACTATACTATCTCGAATTAATTCACTTAGGAGGAGCAGTGGACGAAATGATGTCATGGTTTTCCATAGAGGTGTTCAGTGTGATGGTTGTGGGGTTCATCCAATTACAGGACCTCGGTACAAGTCTAAAGTGTAAGGAACGTGTCTTCAAGATTTGTTGTGATTGGTTCCTCGCATTTACGTTGTCAAATGTTGACATAATCCCTTTTTTTTTTTTTTCCTTTTTGTTTGTGCAGAAGAGAGGATTATGATCTCTGCAGCATATGCTTTGCTCAAATGGGTAATGAAGCTGATTACATCAAGATGGAAAGACCAGTGTCTTACAGACATCCCCGGTCATTCAAGGGGTTGCATGATCCTGTATATAGACTTCTACACTTTATTGACATATATGTGCTTGGTTACTATAATCAATTACTTAAATCTTTACTCACCCATGGTATTTTCCCCTCCTCCCCCCTTTTTTCTCCTAAAATCACAGAATCACTGGGTTTTTCCCCCATCAATATCACCTATCCCACGACATTGTGGAATGAAGTCAGCTCGATCTAAGCTGGACAGTCGCTTTATTTTGGATGTGAATGTTTTGGATGGTACTATGATGGCTCCATGCACTCCCTTTACCAAGATTTGGCGGATGCGCAACAGTGGCAGCATTGTTTGGCCTCAGGGATCAAGGCTCGTGTGGATTGGGGGAGACAGATTCAGTCAATCAGATTCTGTCGACTTACAGGTACGTCTATTTTTCATGATGTTGCCAATTTTTTCCTTATATTTCTTTCCTTTTCTGTATTTGTTGGACTTGTGTCTTCATTTAGCCGTTTCATGATTCCTTCCTAGATCCCTGTGGAAGGTATCCCTGTCGATGGGGAACTTGACATTGCAGTTGATTTTGTTTCACCTGGATTACCTGGCCGATATATTTCATACTGGAGGATGGCAAACCCATCTGGCATAAAGTTTGGACAGCGTGTCTGGGTTCTTATCCAGGTATTTTCAACTTCTGTATACCCCTAGTGGTTTTTTAGGTTTGGCTGTGTCTCTGCGTGTGTGTTTAATATGACCACAAATTTTTGTTATTGCAGGTTGATGCTTCCATGAAAGATCTGGTTTGTGATGGAGTTCAGGGGTTGAACTTGAATTTGCCCCCTAATTGCAGTGGCTCTAAACACCCTGAGATTATAGATGTGAATGTTCAGCCTGTTGTCGATAGTGGTTTTGCAGAGCCTTGCAATTTTACCACAGTTTCAGTGCCAATAAAGCCGACAGTTGATGTTGAACAGCCTAAGAATGACCAGGAGTTGAATTTCCCCACAAATGATGCCTTGTTAGTTGGTGAAGCTGTTGCAACTCCTGCACCTCCTCATGTCTCCTCTTCTGTGTCATATCCGATTATTGACTTATCTGAAACAGCCCTGGTTGGGCCATCAGAAGCTCCTCTTGCTGTGGATGTCCGACCTTTATCTGACGATGTCAATGTGAAGGAGGCAATTGAGAAGTCTCTTCTCAAGGAACTTGAGGATATGGGCTTCAAGCAGGTTGATTTGAACAAGGAGATCTTGAGGATGAACGAATACGACTTAGAGCAGTCGGTTGATGCCCTCTGCGGTGTTTCTGAGTGGGATCCAATTCTTGAAGAGTTGCAGGAGATGGTAAATTTTTCTATCGACTAAATTGCAATCTCATTTTTAGATGTCCAGAGTCGTCTTTCTTTTACCTCTGTTTCTTAGTTAAATTATATTAAGCTTTTGCAGGAGCAGAGACTTACCGTTTGTTGTTGCTTTATTGTGGCTGCAGGGTTTCTGCAACAAGGAAATGAACAGGAAGCTGCTGAAGAAGAACAATGGGAGTATCAAGCGTGTGGTGATGGATCTCCTCACAGGAGAAAAGGATTAATCTGATGCGCCTACTCCCTGCTTAAATAGACTTTTTGTTATAATTATATCAGGATTTGAATGGATGTGTTTGCTTTTCTTTATGCTTCAGAAACTGCTTGTGGTAATTATATGTAATTAGACTTTTTAGCAGTAAACATAAAATTTGGAATAAAATTTCCTATATAAATATATAACTTGTGTTCATTATCAGTCGACCTTTGGATTTTTCACTAGCTGTATTGTGAGACTATATCGATATTATGTAATTTGTGGTTCTCTCCTTACTGGCGCTTCTACAATTAGGTCTCCTATAATTGTGCAAGCCATTTTGGCACGCAAGTCAGCTGTGGGGCTTTGATTGAGTACGTTTTTTTGGTCTGTTTGTGGTCCTTTTTTGGATTGGAGTTATATCCTGTAGGCAAATTATACTTGTTTAACTTAATCCAGTGCCTCCCTATCTCAAGTTCTCCACATTATGTATTAAAAAGCCTTTAGTTCCCTTAAGATGCACAAATCTTTGTAAAAGAAACGTCGATGGATAAATTACAGTTTACTATAAAGCAGCAGAAGGAAAAGAGGCATTGGCAAAAATTGGAGAAAGAATAAAATTTAATTTCTATTCTATTCCACTTCCATGTGCTGTTGCATAGTTAATGGCTCCCACAAGACTTTATTATAATAATTCAAAAAATATCTCCTCGATCATCTCTCTCTCTCGCTCCAGTATGTAGTCTGTACTTTATTGAGCACAGACTCAACCTCTTCCATGATTTTGTCTGTAGATCAAAGGTGAGGCTCTGCACCACAGAGATTAAAAATGTTAAAAACCCATCTCTCCATTTAAGTAACTTCTCTAGTGGGGTATAGAATTTTTATGGAAAAGAATTAAAAAATTGTTCTTCAGTTGAAGTTCTGTTGATTGGTTCTCTTACTATTTTCCCCTTTACGGGGAGATGCTTCTCTTCTCCCCATGAATTTGAAAAGAAACCACTTTGGGCTTTGAGCTTCGTTTTGTCTCTGGTTTCTTTCTGTCTCTTCCTATCTTCATTTCTCTCCATTTCACATGTGGGGTTACTTTATTTTTTGCCTTGAAGGGCATGCAAACCATAAATCTGTGATTTTTGATATCTGGGCCTGACTCTTGAGATGTGGTTATTAGCAGAACAAATCACAGAGCAAACAAATCTCTGTTCCATTGTCAGCTTATCCGTTTAACATGTGTGCACGGGTTTTCAATGTTTCTCTTCTTTAAGGTATTGTATGTGATTTTAATATAAAATGATTGGTGAAGTACAAGAGAAGTAGAGTTTCTTCGGAGACATAGATGTTGAATTCTTTCCTTTTTAAGAAACATGGAATCTGGGAGTAGATTTTACTCAACTGACGAGTTCAAATTGGAAGCTAAATGGCTTGTCGATCCAAAGCATCTTTTTGTTGGGCCAAGGATTGGAGAGGGAGCTCATGCCATAGTATATGAGGGAAAGTAAGTTTGCAACTCTTTCTAAAATTATGATTTAATTGGAATCCAAATTCTAAATCTTGATTTCATTGCAGTGACTTTCTGATGCGCTAGCACTTCAACTAGTTAGTATCTTCTGTTTTTTAGTGTTCTTTTATTATTCTCTGTTTTGTTTGTAAAGCTCCAATCTTGATCAATGATAAACTTTTCACTGGATTGCATTTTGGCAACCCAGATAGAGCAATCACTCCTATATTCCAAGTTTTTTCAATTTTTTTATATGTTGCTTTTAACTAATGAACTTGGTTGGATTCCCTTCAGATATAAAAACCAGACTGTTGCCATTAAAATTGTTCATAGAGGAGAAACTCCAGAGGAGATCACAAAGCGAGAACTACGATTTGCAAGAGAAGTTGCAATGTTATCAAGGGTTCAACACAAGAATTTAGTGAAGGTTGGATTTGATTTTCAGACTTTCGTGAGAGTTATATGCTTCATAGTGGCAGAAGATCCAACTTCTAACAATACGTAATAAATCATTGTGTGGTAACACTAAATGTTGAAACTTTTACGTTGACAGTTTATTGGTGCCTGCAAGGAACCTGTAATGGTCATAGTTACAGAGCTTTTACTGGGAGGGACATTGCGGAAATACTTGTTGAACTTGCGACCAAGGTGCTTAGAGACGCGCCTTGCCATTGGTTTTGCACTTGACATTGCTCGCTCTATTGAGTGCTTGCACTCTCATGGGATCATACATCGTGATCTGAAACCAGGTAATCTTTTCATTTCGGTTCTCACATATGATGGAGAAATGGTATGAAGTTAGAAATATACCCTACTATATGGCAGTCAAATTTCATCTCATAGAGATGATCTTAAGAACTACATTTTGTACATGTACATCTAGGACTGTTCAAAATCCAAATCGGGAACCCAGTTTGGATTTTGAACAGTCCTACCTACAATAACTAATAAATATCTATTTTAAATTAATAAAATGGCTAATAAATTAGACTAGCAGGTTTTGCTGGTTGGATTTTGAACAGTCCAACCTCTTACTATTTGCACATTACTAAATCAGTCTATCCGCCCAAGAATACAGCAGGGCTACTGTTATTCAATTTGGACCTCAAGAAACCCATAATTGAATTAGACTCGTGGTTGTAAAAATTTTCATGGATTCTTCTATCTTCAAGAACTGTTGTTTAGTTAAAGTATGTGCTACATGTCGGTGCTTTAAATTATTGCTTCTTATTAGCTGCTCAAAATATCATGAAATGTCATTGGATGGTTTCTCAGCTGATGTTCCATTTATATTTGTCTAAAACATATCATGTGTTGTGCGGGAGCCATGCAATTACCTTCTGAGAGGAATAGGTTTCTGTAGGTCAACAAGCAAAGTAGGCCTACACTCTGTCACTATGGTACCTCATGAAAACAACAATGGATACTGACTATACCTAATCTTGTTTATTGATTTAAGTTCAATTGGTTTTGATGATCATAGCAGTGACAAACAATTACAACAGGTTATAAGAACTCCCTTAGATTCATGTGACTTCTAAATGCCACATTATTTCTTCAAATATTGGGATCAGTCACTCTGTAATTAACTACTATTAGAAACGAAGTTACTGGTTTTCTTTCTTTTCTTCTTTTTTATATTTGCTACATATTCAACCTTCTTCTTGTCGTTTAATTTATGGCCATTGAGTTGACAGCAGTTGTCCTCTGAGATTGTGAGTTTGTCATTTAACTAACATGATTCATTTCTTTTCATGGAGAAGAGGTCAAGAATCTTGAATTGGTTAGAACCGGCATAAAGTTTATTAGGCATTAAAATGAACTTTATTTGTTCTGCAGAGAACTTGCTCTTGACTGCAGATCACAAAACTGTCAAATTAGCAGATTTTGGCCTAGCAAGAGAAGAGTCATTGACAGAGATGATGACAGCTGAAACAGGAACATACCGTTGGATGGCTCCTGAGGTACATCATTAATGGAGGGAATATTTTGTCTTAAAAGAAAAAATTGATCTTTCTCCTTCACTCTTCCTCCTTCTTGATGGTCACTTCTTATGTGTTGCTTGTTTCAATATTTGATGGCAGTTATACAGCACTGTTACACTAAGGCAGGGAGATAAGAAGCATTATAACCATAAAGTGGATGCTTACAGCTTTGCGATTGTGTTATGGGAGCTCTTACATAACAGGTTGCCATTTGAAGGCATGTCAAATCTCCAGGCAGCATATGCAGCAGCCTTTAAGGTAAATATATCCACTCCATTCTTGATTTAGTTATTTGTTTGTCCAAGTCATGATTATGCTATTAAACTATAAACGGTAACTTAAAAGAGAAGGAATTATGCTGTTGCAGAATGTAAGGCCTAATGCTGAAAATGTACCAGAGGAATTGGCTACCATCCTAACTTCATGCTGGAAGGAGGACCCAAATGCTCGGCCTAATTTTAGCCAAATAGTCCATATGCTCCTTAATTATCTTGCTACTATTGCTCCTCCTCAACCAGCTATTCCACGTCGGATTTTCACTTCTGAGAACACCATCTTGCCACCAGAATCTCCAGGTACAAGCTCATTGATGGCAGTGCATGATGAGACTGGGGAAACCCCTAAAGAAAAGATGGGAAACAAGCCGAAAAGTTTCTTCTTTTGCTTCAACCAGTGTTATTAATACTTTAACAGCACAAAATGCAACCTTTGGTTCTTCCTGGGGAGTCAAATGTGATCGGAGGAGCTCGGTAGAGAGCAGGGACTCAGGAGTACATTTTGATACGGTATAAAATATTCACAACATTATTAATTCAAGTCAATGGAGATGTTGCAATGTACTTATAAGATGCTGCTGCTGTATGTACTCACTTTGTAGGATCAGAATGCTGGGAGGATAACTTGTCGTGGAATATAATTTTGGGGTTATGGTATGTTTGATTGAAAAAAGTGAAAGGAGGATATCAACTCCAATTTTTGTAAGAAAAATTAGGGGAAGAGATAAACAGAGGAGCCAAACTCCAGTTCCTTGTAAAAATAAGAGGGGAAAACACATCCCTAATTGTAAATGACGTTTCTTCTTCTTTGGAAGCCAACAAAAGGAGAACTTTAAATTTGGGATAGGTTGCATTACTTTTTCCCACAAACTTGGAAGATCAAATATTTGTATTCATTCTTTTCTCACCCTGTATGGAACCTAACTATTGCCTCTGCACTGCTCTCAGAGACGAAAATTGCAATAAGCAAAAGCCAATAGACTGAACAAACAAACAACGATTAAAATGACAGTCCACAGCAAGAATGGATGAGTTACAATCGGAGGAGAAACGAAAAGGCAAATAATCGCTTAAAGAAGGGTAAAAAATTAAAAATAAGAGGAATCAACACGGACAGAGGAAAAGTCAAAGCAATTGCTTGAGAGGGAAAAAAAAACAGGGGAATCGAGCGAAAACTTATCTGCGTCGAGCGGAAACTTTGCCGATTCTTTTTCTTCGTAACTGAAAATTCATGCTTACTATCCTTGGATTTATTCTAACGAGTTCGGTGCCCTACGAGGACAAAACGGCTGGATAAGGAATAAAAGGAAAGAGAAAGGGAAAAGCTGCGGAAGGTCGCGATTCCATTAATGGCAGCGCTTACTTTTCCAATCCTTTTTTGTCGTGCTTTTCAATTTCTTCCGCCTTGCCATCCCAATTATCAATTTCTAAATTCATACTTTTCAATTCATACGGCCAAATTAATATATTGTACATTTCAATTTTTGAAAACTGATATCCATGAAGTTAGATTCAAGAACCAATAAGAATTATTTTTTTCAATTAATTGGAACCATGTGTATAAACTAAGATCAAACGAATTTCATTTCTAATGGGATACAATCATTGTGGTTTAAAATCCAAGTAAGTTATTGACCAACAAGCAGTATCCAGTTTTACCAGTAGTCGTTGCAGGAACATGAGCCCTCTTTGAAGTGGTGGAAGCGATTTCTATCCCTGACGATAATTTCTCTATTATATACCTTTGATATTATTTTTGTTGCATTATGGCAGTCTGTACATACTCTGAGATTTTTTGATATTCTAATTGTAGTACCAGGAGGAGTTTTAATAAGACCAAATGCAATGGCTAGCTTCTCACTGTGATGAGACACTGCAGTTTCCTTATCGTCTTTCTCTGCATCCAGTCTCGCGTCTGCTATATTGGGAACATATCCAGCTGATTTGATTCGTTCCATCATGTCCTCTGTCGCGCTATAAACTTCCTTCATCCGATATGCTTTTTCTTCTGCTAAAAACTCATAAATCTCTCCGTCCAACTCAATCCAACTACAACCAGGTGTTTTCTTGATTCCCTTCTCTTTCATTTGAGTCCTAGTCCTTATCGCATCTTCCCATCCCCCCGCCAATGCATAAATATTAGACAACAGAATGTAATCCCCACAATGCATAGGCTCCAAACTAACCAGATGTTCTACCACTTCCTTCCCAATCTCAACATTTATATGAGCCCTACAAGAAGCCAGCAATGTTCTCCAAATAACGGCATTGGGTTGGATGGGCATTTCCTTTATGAACTGATAAGCCTCTTCGATCAATGCAGCTCTACCAAGGATATCTACCATGCAACCATAGTGTTCCATCCTTGGTTCAATACCAAATTCTTTACTCATACTGTCAAAAAACTCACGACCCTCATCAACCAGGCCCACATGACTACAAGCAGAAAGAAGTCCAATGAAAGTCACATCATTTGGTTCAACATTTTTTTCCCTCATCAATCGATAGAACTCCAGAGCCCTTTTTCCGTGCCCATTATTAGCAAGACCCTGAATTAGGGCCGTCCATGAGTACACATTTTTCAAAGGCATCACTTGAAACACTTCAATTGCACTATCTACTACTCCGCATTTTGCATAAAAGTCTATTAGTGCTGTTCCTAGTGTGACAGTCAGCTTCATCCTCTTCTTTTTAATATACAAGTGAACCCATTTACCGGTCTCCAGAGCTCCTAGCACAGCACAAGAAGAGAGCACACTCACCATAGTGACCTCGTTGGGTTCCAAATTTGCCTTTTGCATCTTACTGAAAAGAACAAGCGCCTCCTTGCATCTCCCTGCTTGATTATAACCAGAAATCATAGCACTCCAAGCAACGACATCCTTTCCATCCATTTGGTCAAACAAACTCTGTGCCTTATCCACCTCAGCACATTTTGCATACATATCAACCAGAGCAGTAACTAGTTTCTTATTTTCTTCAAGTACATTTGCCCTTATGTACCCTGCAATCCACTCTCCCAATTCTATATCAGCCAATCTGCCACAAGCCGCCAAGACACTGACCAACGTAATATCATTAAACCCAACACCCAATTCCCTCATTTCATAGAATAACTTCACAACATCCTCATAATACCCACTCTTAGCATAACCTGAAAGCATACAATTCCATGCAAAGATATCTCTCTTGGGCATTTGGTCAAACACTTTCCTAGCTATCTTAACTTCACCACAATTTGCATAGACGTGTATCAAGGTGTTTAAAACAAGACAATTAGACCCAAATCCACATTTCACTATCTGGGCATGAATCTGTTTTCCCTCTTTTCTCCAGCGCAATCTAGAACATGCTTTTAGAGTGCAAGCAAAAGTGAATTCATTAAATGGCACTGCGTTTTCGAGCATTTGTTTGAACAAGGTCAAGGCTTTTTGAGGAACTTGCTTCGCTGTAAAGGCCCTTATCATGGTATTATAAGCCGACGAATCGGGATCCTCGATTTTGTCGAAAATGGAAAGCGCATAGTCCATAGTTGTAGCGGGAAGGAGGAGGGCGGCCGATTCGAGTAAGTTCTCGATGACTGTGGGATCCAAGTGGCGACGTGTTTTGAGGAGATGGGCGTGGACTTGGTTCAGGTCTTTGATTGTTTTGCATTGTTTTAAGATTAAGGTTTTTGGGTTCTCTGGAAACTGAGGAATGGTAGTTACAGGAGTGGGGATTTTGTATGGAAAAGGAGGAAGTGTGGTAGCCATCATCCCCTTGCTGTTTGCCTGCTTTGGTTTTGTAAGGTTTGACGGTCAATTAAAACTAAAAGCCACTGTCTATCTATCTATAACGTTATAAAAGTCGAAATGGGTGGTAACATTGGGATAGATAAAATATACTATATATATACACGTATGATTTTCATAATGCGAATTCTCCAATATTTAATTGGCTAAAAAATAAATTAAAATTATTATCTTAAAATAATTTTTAATTTAATTGCTTATATTAGTTACGTATTAAGAATCTAATTTAGATGTTTTATTCAGCCTTAATTAGAAATTTATAATTCTACTATGGAAATTTTTATCCTATAATCCTACATTATATATATATATATATATATTTCCTAATTTCAATTAAAAAAAATAAAGATAAAACAATAATATCTTTTTAAAAATTCTTTTTAGATTGCCCTGGTTATACCAGAACACCTCATACACCGGGAATAAGCAAAAATTTTCCGTATTATAAATAGGTTGACTTGTTTATACTTAATTTAAAGTTCTAAACCCCCACCTAACTTGGCGCCTTGTTATATCAATTGTGTCTGGAATTCCGAACTACCTGCCTTGTTTAGTTCAGAGCTAACATAATTTGCATAACCTACGATTTCTCCCACTCGTGTTTCTATTATTGCATTTATGACATGTTCTTGTTGATCATCAAGCACCATAAATTTAAGAATCCACTTTCTTTACATTGAGATCCACGCTATACACAAACGCTAACATCATAGAATCCATTCAGGGCCATTGTCCTTGGCATTCGATTCCTCCCAACCCTGTGGTTTTATACAATAATATTATTCTGATGTCTACACAAACTGACAGATGGGAAGGGAATTGGATGCAACCATTATCTCCAAAGAATAAAGCTACAATACAACCTCTATAAATTTCTAAATAATTTCTTCCGTAAACCAAGATTGACTGACCGGAGAGACAGAGCAAGAACCGTCATAAGCACAAACATATGGCCCAATCTCCGGTGTATCACAGGCAACGACATGGATGGGAAACGACATCCCATGATTACCATGTTCATGTTGCAAAAATAGAAAGGATGCCAAGTGTTCTAGCTGATGTGCCTCGCTACCCAAATGTCCACAGGGTCTTTAACAACAAAGTGGTTCGCGACGAAGAACCTGAAATGATCGTTCAAGAGCGTGTCGATAAGCCCACCAAGCCCAATAAGAAGGTTCAGTTAGTAGAGCAAGAGCAAATGATTGTCCAGGATAACTCTGCAGGGATCCATGAAGTTGTTGAGAAGAGTATTGATGCAGAAACTGATGGATATCTCCAACAGAAGCATAAGGCATTTGAGCTATGCAAATGGAAGACTTTCAAGTTGCATTAATTTTATTATTAGGATTTGGGAACACGTGTGAGCTATATATAGTTCTGTTTGCTACTAATTAACGCAGCTATTTAAATAAAAGAAGGCTTTGTCTTTCTCTTTGTCTGCACAACACAACTATATAATTATAATTCTTTCTGGGTTGGCCTGTTTTAGCATGTTAAAGTCATGCATTTTCATAGATTCTGTTTTTCAGATTTCTAATAAAATAGTTAATTTAATATAGTATATAGTTTTTGTACGTATTCTCTTTTTGGTTTTAATGTTGCTACTTATTAATTAACAATAATTAACTAATAATTAAGTTGTAGTGCTGTTAAATTTCCAAACAATATATTCTATCGAACATGAAAAGATGAATGATATATACTTCATACCAAGCAAATGTAGATGACAATGTAGGCACAGCTACCTTTATTCCAATATCGTCTTGCTTTTTTACTCTGTCGGCGTAATTATTCTTTGCCATTGACAGCTACAGTCAAATTCTGGTGACTCTGATGAATATTTGAACTTCATTATACTGGGAATCTGATAGCGTAAGGAATAAGGACCAGTCCACAGTAATTTATACGGGAATACAATAAATCATATACCAAAAAAATCTGAACACAAGTTGTAAAAATTTGTGATATTGACACATCAAGAACCAAAAATTAAATCCATATTTCAGGTTTTCCAATGAAGAATCTGATACAAGGGAGGAAAATAGAAAAAAAAAGAAAAATAGAAAGAAAATTCTTCATTCGAAAACCTGATGATGTAAATTGCTTATCACTTACTAATATGTAGAAACATGACCAATGCAAAAAAACCAAATACAGAAAAGAAAGAAACTATGTCAAAATTGAGTGTTACATATCTTCTTCGCGAGGAATATCAGCTTCTTTGTATCTTCTCCAGGACATACGATTAAACAAATTTCTAAGACTATTCTTGCTTTCCCTTCGCTTTCTAGGGGCTCGGCTTTGATAATCCAATCCAGAAAATGGGTGATCTAAAACAAGCCCTCTTTCAAGCTTCTTGGTCATGGTGACAATCTCATATGAGTCAAGCAGCGATTGCTTAAAATCCCAACTTCCACTCGCAACTCTATAGTTACCGGTCCATGGCCTGCTGATTGCTTCTAGCTTGAATCGAGAGGGCTTGGTTTGAAAATTTCGGCGGTAGGCGTCATGTTCATTGGTCGGCCTAGAGGTGCCTGAGTGCGCATGCCATGCTTGTGCCACAGCCTTGAGGATTTCAAGATGGTGTTCATTTTCTGCTTCTTCTTCTTGCTCTGACTTGTTTTTATTCTTCATATTTCATTGTTAGCTTTCTTTTTCTAAGAAAGTGTGGTAAAGAGGGCCATGTTAGATGTTATCTCTGCTAAATTAGAGCCTCACATTGGCTCTGCTGCTACTGCTAGGACTAGGAAGATAGAGAGAGAAAAGGTGTTTGGAAGCTTGTCTTGTCCTCTCTGTGTGATGAAATTTTTGACTATCATCTGTTGCTGCAGATTAAATGATGACCGTTGGATAGGTAAGGTCCAGATCTAGGATAATGTTTGATTTGTTTGCGTGTGTTCACCTAAAACACAAAACAGTTTTCTATTTTTTATTTTTTATTTTTTTTAAAAAAATAATTTTCTTAGAAAATAAAAAAAATAAAAAATAAAAAATCATTCACTTAATAACAATAAAAAATTATATTTTAATTTAAAAACTTCACAAATATTATTCATAACTTTCATAATAAAAATAAAGTATTATAAAATAACTCTAAAAAATTTTTTTAAAATTTTTTAAATCTATTATTTATAATAATAATATTCATTTTTATCATTTTGTAACAATTTTTTAAAATAAAGAATATAATATATTTGATATTATAAAATTAATTATATATTAAAGCATAATATAATTTTTTATGTTATTTATGTATTTTTATTTATTCAATAAAAATATTTTATAGAAAAAATTATCTATAGATAGTACAACATCAATTATGAAAATATCATTTTATAGAAATGGAAAACAGTTGGAAAATATATATTTTGTTATAAAGGAATAATGTGAAAAATAACTTGAAGCTATTTTTCAAATGTTATTTAAATTTTGAAAAACTATAAAATTATTTTCTAGTTTTATAGATAGAAAACTGACTGATTTGAACACAAAATTTTATTTTCCTATTTTTTTAAATTTTTTTTTAAAGAACTACTTCAATTTGTTTTCTACAAGTGAACGTATCCTTTATTTATTTCCGAGACTAATTTCTCCCTTCTAGGCATTGATTTTCTTTAATCCTTTTTTGGTTATTTTTGGCTTTATTTCACGCAACTTATGCAGTCATTAAATTTTAATTTATATAGTGACAATAATTTATTATGTTTTGTTTTTATTTTTATTTTAATAAAGTCGCTAGTCCTGTATTTGTTTAAAATATATTTTAAATTAATATGATAGGTAATTTTACAATTAAGAATGGATTTGGATTTATAAATCTTTCTTGCTTAATTATAAACAACATTTCAGTTTGCGCTAACAAATTATGATAGCTATGATGAGTTCATGGCATTGGCATGTGACCATATTTAATTAATTAGCATTTGGATGATGATTAGTGATAATTGATAATGATGATTATTGGTAATCAATAATGGATATAATAAATTTATTAATATTTGAAAAACATTTCATTGACTTTTGAAAATAAAAAAATTTCAAATCGAATGTAATTTTGAAATTTAATAACTGATAAACCCGTCTTTTGTTAATAACCAGACAAAAACAAAAGAAAAAGACCCTGTTGTTATTGGCAACTGCAAATAAATATGGCGCCACTGCTTCGCCATTTTCCCGCCCGCGTTTGAAAAAAGGAAAAACTTCCTCTTTTGGTCCTAGGGTTTGCCTCTTCGCCCAATATTCGTAGTATCACATTTCCGAATTCTCTGTCTTCACCGTTTATGACCTCAAACATAGCCAGAAAATGACTACTTCCATGGAGATTACTACGGAAAACCCCACAGAGGCCCACATTTCAATAACAAATGGCGTCTCACAGCTACCAGCCCTTTCTCCCATTCCCGCCCAGGAAAAATTTATCGTTTCTGGTACGTATTGGGCCCTCCTTCTCTTCTTAATTAGAGATTGGGCTTCTATTTCAACTTCAAGCTCCTACTTTGAGGTTTCGCCGATTGAGTCTTCGATTATTAATTTTTCAGTTGAAGTTTGCTTAAAACCCTCGAGCACAGCTCGTGTTGAAGATGTTCGCTCTGCTGTTGAAAGGTATGCAGTAAACATCATGTAGCTTGTGTATGCCATGAATATTATATCTGCCATAGGAATGTTTACTTATTGAGTTCGTTCTTTGTTTTTTGAGGTCGGATTATATACCATTTTTGCGTTTTCAATAATCAGTTTGTTTGATTTTTGCCTACTTTCATGTGTTTCTGACTAAAAATTTGGCCTTTTTGGTTCAATTTAATCAGAATGCTCGAAAAGAGGAGTTTAAGCTATACTGATGGACCTATTCCACTACCTGATGATGAAACCTTTCTTGCACAAAATGTACAAAGAATCCATATTTGTGATACGGGTATTCATTTGCTTTCCAACTTTTGGTTGCTGAGATTCTAGAGGAAGAAGAAAAGAAAGATAAAATGAAACCTTTCTCATTTCACCAAAATTTAGAGAAACAAATGGATGCCGTGCCAATTATGTAGACACAATAAAATTAACAGTTTACTTTTTTGCTCTGTAGATGAATGGACAAAGAACCATGATATTCTGTTGTTTTGGCAAGTCAAACCTATTGTACATGTCTTTCAGGTAACATTTGTGCAGGCATAGGTTTTTTTTTTTTTTTTTCCTCCCTCTAAATTATTTGTAAGAGTTTTATGAGGCCATATAGCATTATATTTTATCTATATTAGCCCCTTTTTTGCCTCGTAAAAATGAGAGGTTCCCGTGCGCTCTTGTGTTATTTGCACTTTTTTGATTGTGTTTTATAAACTCTATAGTTTATACATTGTTTTGTCAGCTTAGTGAGGAAGGGCCATGTGAGGAATTAAGTGGGGATGGCCAACTTTCTAGCTTCAATGAATGGATTTTGCCTGCAAAGGAATTTGATGGCATGTGGGAAAGGTTTGTTTGGAGCTTCTCCTTTTTTTTTTTTTTTTTTTTTTTTTTTTGCTGTTCAATTCATCAATGCATTGTCCAATGTCAGTCATTTACTTTTGCAGCCTAATTTATGAATCTGGTCTCAAGCAAAGGTTATTGCGTTATGCAGCAAGTGCACTGCTCTTCACTGAGAAGGGTGTTGATCCTTTTCTTGTGTCATGGAACCGGTAATAAAAGTTTGGCTTATTTCATCAGTATTTGCAAGCCAGATGACAGCTTATGGGATGAGTATTTTGTTTATTCAAAGATTGTTCAGTCGTTTTTCTTGAAAATGAAATGCCTGACTTGAAATTGGAGGAAAATTCTTAAGCCTATTCTTTTGTATAAATTTGACTAGTACAAGGACTTTTGACATGAAATAAATCTCGATGTATGGAAACCATAAGGGGAATACAGATTCATCTAAAGCAGATTTGAAAAGCTGCAAAAGTAGAAATGTCACCCTGCATTTCTGCTTCCATACAATTTGAGATGACCCCAATCATATGTCCATTTTGTTTTCCAGGATTATTCTTTTACATGGACCTCCAGGGACTGGAAAAACATCCTTATGTAAAGCATTGGCTCAAAAACTATCAATACGATTTAAATCCAGGTCACTTGATGTCTTGTTTGATGAATGTTTATTCTCTTAATGAACCAATGAAAAGAAACGAGGACATGTATATATTCTTAACTAATCTTTTTTATTGTTCTTGTTTATACTTCTGCCTTTATCAGATATCCTCAGTGCCAATTGGTTGAAGTCAATGCTCATTCTTTATTTAGCAAATGGTTCTCTGAAAGTGGCAAGCTGGTATATTTTTCATCGTCTTCAAGGAGTCCAAATGCTTGTGGTCTCTCTAGCTAGCTAATTCTGTTCACTATTTTTTTTAATATAGTATTTCTCTATTTTGTTACATAGTTATAACATATTGTAATTGATATGTGATCATTTTTCCATCTTCATAGTCAACTTGCTCATGATGCTTGGTTTGTAATTCAATTTATGGCCAGATTTCCTAGCCAAAGGTCTATACAATCTATGCAGTAAATTTAAAAAAGAAAATAATGGATCGTACTTGTTTTAGTGTTCTCCTTTCCAATAGGAATCTTTATTTTTTGAAAAATCTTGAAAAAATTGTTATCTGATTATTGCATCAGGTTGCAAAACTTTTCCAGAAAATTCAAGAAATGGTGGAGGAAGAAAACAATCTAGTTTTTGTTTTGATTGGTGAGATTTATTATGAAAAGATATATTTGCTTTTATTTGTTACTCATCCTTCCCCCTTCTAGCATGTGATACTTTAGATATGATGATGCTGCAGATGAAGTTGAAAGCCTTGCGGCAGCAAGAAAAGCTGCTTTGTCTGGTTCTGAACCTTCTGATACTATTCGAGTATTGGCCTTTGGACTTCTCTCAAATTTATTTCTGATTTTTGACTTGTGAATGACTAGAATGACCTTTTTTTTTGAGGTACAACTTCTCATATATTTTTTAATGCATGGTACCTTTGCAATGTCTACCAGGTTGTCAATGCACTGTTAACCCAGTTGGACAAATTGAAATGCTCACCAAATGTGGTTATTCTGACTACCTCCAATATAACTGCTGCTATAGGTAAGTCTATGATTTATCGCAGTTCCAAACAACTTTCCTCTGCATCGTTGCATGCTAACTTGAACTCAATGCTGTTCCCCTCCCACTTCTACTATGTTTCTATGCTTGAGTTTCTAATATATGTTATATATCCTGATATGAATTTTTTATCCCCTCTTATCTCTGCATATTCCTTCCTACAACAGTCAATCAAATTCATTTTTGTTTACATATGAATGTTGGAGATGCTTCTAACACTCTTAATGATCTTGATGGTCTTGGTCATTGGTCTTCAAGTTTGTTTTTGAATTATTAATCCAACTGGAAACCCTGGAATTTGAAAACCACACATGCATTTCTGTTGGAGTTAGATGTTCAGAGCCCTTTGTTGTCAATCTGTGTTGGGCAAAAAAGAAAAACAGTCAAACCATTTTTATGATTATTCTTATATTTTTTTTTTCCCTTGAAAGTTTCCTCATTGTCCCTTACAGCACCTCGGATAAATTCCATTTCTTTAATATATATTCCAATTGTTGGGTTGCAGATATTGCATTTGTGGATCGAGCTGATATCAAAGCCTATGTTGGTCCTCCAACTCTTCAAGCTCGTTATGAAATTCTAAGATCCTGCTTGCAGGAACTTATGCGAACTGGAATAATATCAAATTTACAGGTGTGACTTTCTGGAAATTCCATATATCTTCCTCTCCATTTAGATATTAGTGTGGCCAGATTAATATTCTTACGAGTAAATGCCATCACTGAACTATGACTCCAGCGTTGGGGGACCTTGGAGAGGAATTTAGACTGACAGATAGTTAATCATTTTTGCATTAAGTGCCACTTTCAGATTTGAACCTGTATCCGATGATTGCCAACTCAAGATTTCCCTCACTGCATTAAGCAATTGCCTTGCCACTTTGATGGTTGATGACTTATGAGCTTGTTAAGTTCTGCAGGACTCTGACCAGCTCATGCTTCCAAATTATTCAACCTTGAAAGAGAAACGGAATGCACCTGATGGACCAGAAGCTCAGATACCAGTAAACTTGTGTGAACAATTGCTTGAAGCTGCCCAGGCATGTGAGGTGAGAAGTGAAAAATTCTTTTAGCTTCTATGGTATTAACACAATAGAAATTTATTGAAATAACTTGCGACTGTAACCATGTATACAGGGCCTAAGTGGAAGATCGTTAAGAAAACTTCCATTTTTGGCACACGCTGCACTTTCAAATCCATATTGTTGCGACCCTAGTAAGTTCTTGTCAACAATGTTGGACACAGCAAGGAGGGAGCGTTCCGAGCTGCCTGACTGAATGGTTGCCCATGTAAATTGTAAAAGAAAAACGCGTTCAATGCTAATGTGAAAGAAGCCTTTTCTTTATGCCACTCATGTCCGTCTTGTTTGAGGATGAGATTCCTGTTGCAGTGATTCGTAACTGGAGATGGTTAGTCTGTGGATGGTATATATCTTTTGTACCTATAGTTCTCTTGGACACTAGTGCCAACAATTGTAGAAACTTTTTTTTTTCACCTATACAATTATTATTTTACTAGAAAAAAAAAAACTGTCATGTGAAAGTAATTTTGGATTTTATGCTTTCATGTCTATTAAGAAAATGTTCATTTTACTGATGAAATAATTCTTTGAAATCCAACACGATTAAATTAAATTCCATCATTGATAACTTAAGGGTAGATTACTAGTTAGCCCTCTTAATTTGGTGAAATTAATAGTTTCTTGCCTTTTTAAAAATGCATTAATCGCTTTTTTACAGATTGTTCCGGTTGGACGACTAAGTCCTATGGAAAGACTAAAATATTTTTTATCTTATTCATATTGTATTTTTTTTTTATGCTAGAAGCAAGAATTAATTTTTTTTAATAATATGAATAATTATTAAAATAATAATTACCATACCTATTTTGCTAAACTAAAAACTCACTTTACCTAAAGCTTTTGGACCAAATTGTTAAATGGTATTACATCGCTCACAGGGATGCATTATTATATATTTCAAAAGACAGGGATTAAATAATCAATTTCATTAAACTATAGGAACTAAATAGTAATTCTCCCATTCTCCGAAAGGGAAGTTTTTACTCTGAACAAATAAAGCCAAACACCATGTAATAACCGCTATTTCTTGGTCGGTCCAAAACTTTCCAGCCAAAGCTACAATTGCTTTCATTACCTACTACCTAGGACTCGGCAAAAATGAAAGATGGCAGATTAGGCCAATGCTATATAAATACATGACACTAAATTCGCAATGGAAAATGAACGAACTCCTACCAGCAAATTATACAACTAATTTTCAGTATTGTGCTTGGGCAACTTTGTACAAGAGAAGATTGGAAGATGAATCGATGCTTCAGTTATAAGTAAAAAATAGGAATGATATGATCAATCATTCGCAACAGAACTTCGTGCGGAACCAAAAAGTTCAGAAATTTTAGGATGTTTACGAATATGATGTGGGCACTTATATAGCAGATCTTTGGCCTCAGAATGTCTACCTTCCTTAAAGAAGGACTGAAAGACATTAAAGTAAGCTGAAGTTGATGGATATTCCTTCACACTCAATGCCTTCAGGAAATCTGCAGCATCCTCCACAGTCCCAAACTTGGATATATACTGAACAAATGGCCCAGAAAAAGGAGGATGGTTATGTTGCTTCATTAAACGAAGAAGGTCCATTGCTTCTTCAAGTTTCCTTTCTCCTAGAAGCTTTTCGATAAGAAGTTTGTATGTAGCCTGCCAAGGTCTTAAATGGACTTTGTTCACCATCTCCACGAGTAATGTGTATGCACCCTCTATCCTTTTTTGACCGAGGAAAGCATTTATTAGAATGTCCAACAGATCAGCATCAGCATTACAGTTTTTCTCCACCATCTTGGCAAAACACATTAGTGCCTTGTCGACTTGATTAGCAGCACAATGGCCTTGAATCAAAATGGTCCAAGTTTTGACATCAGGAACACATCCATTTGTTTCCATTTCATCCAAAACCTCACATGCTTCTTCCAATCTCCTTGCTTTACAAAGTCCAAAGACCAATTGACTGTATGAGATGTTGTCAGGCTCGAATCCTGCATTCTTCATAACCTTGATAATATTTGCTGCTTCATCAAAATGTCCTGCACTTGTCAAGGACCTATGTATCCCATCATAGACAGCCTTAGAAAGGGAACTTCCCATCACCTCATATTTCTTTGCAACTCTAAAGACCAAATTTAAATCTGGCTTGTCGCTTGCTGAGATGCTCTTCAAAAGATAGCTGCAGTCTTGAATTGAGGGCTTAAATGGGCCATCCATCATAAATTCATAAAGCTTTACTGCATCCTCCATCAACTTCATTTTCTGAAACTGCCTCGAAATCTTTATGTAAGTGTCAATATCCATTTCATGACCAGCATTCTTCATTTCCTCAACAACACTCCAAAACTCTCTAATTGAGTCGTCCCTAGCAATAACTCTGGCAATCGCATTATATGTGACAGTGTTGCATTCGTAACCTTCACACTTACCAGCCCAATGAAAAAACAGCATAGCTTTCAAAGGATAATTCCTGAGCTCCTTCAGTACCTTAATCACAAAATTATCTGTTAAAATGATTCCCATACTCCTCAATTCTTCCTCAACCTCGTTGTTCCACTCCATCTTCAAAATAACAGTAACCACATTTTTCACTATACTATCCATAGCATTCTCTTTAACCATCCTATCAAAAAAATGTTTAAAAGCCACCAAATCACTGTCCATCTTCTCTTTCCTAAAAATTGCTGAAATTGTTAAATAAGTCTCCTCATCAATATAAAACCCTTGTTCTTTCATTTTCCTCAACGTAATCCAAAACTTCTTCATGTAATCCTTTTTAACCAGAACTCTAAGCATTAAGCTGTACAGTGGAGAACTGAGTTTAAATTCATTTCTCTCGCTTACCCAATTAAAGAAGTCCCATGCCTTATCCGGGTATTTATCTAGCTTCCTTAAAACATAAACAACTGTCTCATGGGTCAATCTGGGGTTGGAGGTTTCTAACTCGCTTTCTAACTCAGTGGACCAATCATTGCCCAATAAGAGCTCAACAAGAGAACCTGGTTTTGATGAGAAGTACACCATTTGATGGGAATTCAAAAAACAAGTATGAGACTGCTCAGAGGGAAAATATGGAGAGAGGGGGGAGAAGCGAATCACCTGAGTTAGAAGTGGTCGGGTAGTGGAGAGCCGAGTTGAGAGGAGTGAGTTGGAGAGTCTAAGAGATGCGAGGATTGTCCTTGCTCGATTCATGGCTGCTTCTGAAGGTAAAATTGTTGCGGAAATCAATCGGAAATGCAGATGCTAAAGAGAGGGATTCTTCAAGGGTTTAACGCTCCATATGTAGACAGTAGACATTAAAACCCTGGATTTCATTAGTGTCCGATCTTTTCTTGGACGGTTGACACAAAACCCATAGTTGGGTGGGCCCAATATCTGAAATGTTATTTGTTTGGACAAACTTCACTCAAGGTTGGGCTAAGCCCAGCCCATCTGAATACCTCCAAGTCTCAAGCTATTAATTTGTAAAAGTTGGGCTTGAGTTTCACTCCGCCTACCAATAGCTCTAATAACTACTACTAGTTGCATTTTATTTTTACTTTGCAAAAAAAAAAAAAAAAAAAAAAAAAAATCAGTATTTGTCACAAAACTAATAAATTATCTTTAAAATTATAGCTTATAAAACCAATTTAGGAGTTAGCACGATGATAATAAATAAGATCAAGTTCCAAATTTGAGCTTCAATAGAATAATTAAAAAAATATTTAGAATAAATTAAAGTTTTTATCTAAATATTTGTATTTATATATCTATAGATGATAGACCGTAATTTTTTAATGTCCCATCATCTTGCTTGTTGGACCTAATTATATTTACATATTCACATTCAGCAGCAGCAAACATCTCCTTGTTTTCGTTATGTTTCAAAAAACAGTTTTTAAAAAAAAATAATAAAAAAAGAAGACGTTACCCATTGCCAATAGCAGGGGATGTTAATTAGAAAAAAGAAATAACTTCTGTTTTCCCGTTGCTCGGCGGCAATTTGCATTTCAGTTGCCGAGTCAGCTTTTCCGAAAAAAATTGTAAAAGACAAAAAATCCCCCACCAATTTATCTGGGCCCCGCCTTGGTTGTATTCTACGCGAAGTTTCGTCCGTTAAAAAGGGATACCGGGTCCCACCCACCTCCCTTTGTTAACGGGCGTGCTAGACAGGTCTGCAATTTTCATGACACGTGCCATCCAATCATTGGCTTCCGAGGAAGGGACGGGCCAAAAAGCTCCCAAGTGCATCTGTTAAAGAAGGAAAATGGCTTCAGTAGAGCTCACGCAACACGACAATGGTGGTCCTTTGCCAGGAAAATAACCATTCAAACACTGGTTATTCTTAATTCACAAATCGGTTCTAAGTTCCAACCATATTTAACAGAGGAATTTCAATTTCCTGTCCAAAACTAGCAAGTATATTTATATAATTCCAGTTCTACCTTGATAGATCAAACTATTTAATTTGTGTTCATCACATGTTTTCTAGCCAACGTGATTATTTTTAATATTATATAATCTTACATTAATAAATTCATATTAAATAATTGAAAAATGGTAAGCATCAAAATCTGAACTCTCAAATCATGAGATCAATAAATTGACTTATAAGGATACTAGTATGGTCAATGTCCCCCCCTATAGCTATGTAGTATGGTGTATGCATGCAAGGTAGAACAATATCTAAAGTGGTTGAGACATTGAAATTCACTGGCATCCACATATGGGTCTATCTTCAAACTTACAATACAAGCCCCACATGCCAACACACCAACTTCCCCATTTGGAAAATTATTAAAAGCAACACAACAAAACATCAATATATTCTTCTGCTTTTAATTTGAAACATTAACCTACCCAAACATAAAAGAAGAAAAAAACAAACAACAAACGAAAATTCAAACCTCATATACAAAAATTAAGCCTTTAACATATATATAAAAGATCCTTTTATTTAGAAAAAGGAGGTGTAGCTTTAGGGCACCATGCTTTGGCTTGAAAAGAAAAAAAAAAAAAAAAAGAAGAAAAACTCTTCGCTTTCCCTCTCTTTCTTTCCTTTCCTTTTTTTTATTAAAAGAGAAACGTGCAGACACTGTATATTAAAAGAGAAACGTGCATGCGGGAATATAACATTTTAGCTATTGCAATATTGTCTCTCTTCACAGTACCTCTCAAAGCTTTCCCTACTTGGCTACTAACCTACTTCTTATATAACTGTATATCTCTCTCTCTTAACTAGACTAGCACCTATATATATAGATTTTTTTGCTTCCTAGCTAGCTAATCTCTCACACAGTATGACCATGGCGGTTGCTTTGAAGCTTGTCCGGGTGCTTGTCTTTGTTTCGCTTCTCCAAGAAAAGAAATTTAGGCTTCTGTTTGGTTTCCATCAGAGGAGTGGCCATTCAATTAAGTTGATAAATGGGTTATCAAGCTAAGAATTAACAAAACATGGAGAGGCATTCATATCCATGCAAGGGGAATTAAGAGCTCCTGGTCCGACTGCTTTTATATATTTGTTCTTTCTTTAAATTTAATAGCTGTACAATTTTCTTGTTCTTCTTCTTCTTCTTCCTTTTGTTGCTAATTAAGCATTGTCGAGTTTTATTTTGAAGTTATCAGGACTTCTGTGCCGGTAATTAATTAATTATTAGCGGGAGTGTTGTTGTAATAACCGCAATATAGGTTTGCTGGTATAGGTTGTGCTTGAAGCAGCAGTTAATATGATGAGGATGTAACTTAGTATTGTATGTGAGTGCTTTATAGTTTTGATGTAATAAATTTCATGCTTTATTCTGATTTAGTACATTTGTTTCATTTTAAAGTTGCTTATATTTAAATTCTTTTGTCTTTAATCAGTCCTGAGCTTATTCACTTATTGCCAACAATTTATATTTACATATATATATATATATATACGTACACCTCACGCAGAGAAATTAATTGGCAGCTTCATTTGGTTCGTTATTTCTTCCAGGTACCAACAATCTAAAATCAAGCGTTGGAGTCTATTCATCTAAAAAGACTTTATTCCAAAACTTAACACGGTTTTGTTAAAAAAAACAGAACCTATGATACTAGTTAAGAATAATTAGTAAAACGAAGAAAATGGAAATGGAAGAAGATATTTGTTGTTCTTCAATACTTTGTGGTGTTTCTACTTTGTTTTAATTTTTTTCCTCCTATTCTTGTGTTGTAACCCTACCATGTCTATAGCTTCCAAGGGCTGGCTGATGACTCCATCAATTATGGCTAAGGCTGACTCTTTTTCTCTCTAATATTTGACCTACTGTTTGCTATACGGCCTCATCACCAGCCTCAAACTCAAGTTAAGTCTAACCCGAAGAAGTAGCAATCTGTTGCTGACATTTTAAACATGACAAGCTGTAATATCCATTCTTTTTCCCTACATTTCTTTTCTTTAATCATGAAAAGATTATCTAGGTTGACTATGGGTTTATATTGTGCCAACTGACCTTTGGACAGATTCTACAATGTATTCCTGAGATCTTATCACATTCACAGATGCCAAAAAACTAAAACTAAAACTAAAAGAAGCTTTTAGCATTATTTGTTGATGGTAATAATCATTCCTCTCTTACTTTTTAGTAACTTAATCATAACTAATGAATAAAGCTGTGCACAGATTTCTAAGAAATATATATAATAGAGATAAATTATCTGTGGGAAGCGCCCTACATATTTGGCCATTCCAGCAGGCTATTTATAGACAGAAAGTAAATCATGCATCCTTTTCTTTTCATTTGTGGACCCTAATTAACATATAATAATCTTGCATCTTCCTCTATATGTAGAAGTGAATATGTATTTTCAGGAGAAAATTAAGCTTGCTAAAGTTTCAAACTTTGCATGCATCTCGTATATATGTATGCGCCAATTAATTGGTGGGTGCAGCGTGAAATATTATTATATGAGCTATAAACCAAAGTTGCACTAAACTCGTTAATGCTTATAGTGAATTTATAAAGAGAAAATCCTATTTCTGCTTTTGGTTCATCGTTGGCTATAAACAGTCAACAACTGGTGGTGGCGATGATGATGACAAAAATGGCCAAACTTCAACTTGTTGGTGGTGTCTAAGAACATGAATGCCATTGAAAAGACAAGTTATCCTTTTGTCGTGTGACAATTCGTACCCAAACATTTGACACTGTTCAGTTTGAATCTCTCTCCTATGCTCCATATATCAAGGATTGGGTTGTTCTGCCTTATATATTGTGGTTTTGCAATTTAATGATTGAATGCTCTTTTTGTTCTTAGTGGCTATGGTTTTATCTTGTCATTTTCTTTTATACGAACAACTGACCGCTGGTCAGTGAAGCTAGTTAATAGGAGAAAGAGACATTGCATGCTTGCTACTATTACGCGGCAACTGGTTACATAGAATTAAAAACAGTCAATATTGTGTCAAATGGGCCTCAATTAATAGTGGGCCAAATCTGGCCGTTTCATGCATAGTTATTGGGCTTGGCTAGATGAAATTTCACAAAAGTTGGGCTCCGAAATCATACTCCATTTCCAAATCGGGTTTAATATCTTCGCATGCATAAGTTAGGAACTCAATTTCCAACATAAAATTTGATTCTTTTTTTCAGGGGAATAAAATTCAGAATTTTTGTTTAGAAAAGTAATGAAAAGCCTATCATATTATTTTGAAAAAGCTTGTAATTTTCTGAGAATTATAAAATGCAATGGTTACTATAAGAAAATATATTAGAGAGTTATTTGTAATGTAATGTAATGTAAGCGAGGATGCATTGCATAAATTGCACCAAATAATTACCTATGATTTGATGATGCAATTAATGCTGAGAAAGCCTTATGACTTAGATGGGCCTCCACACCTTCACAGTAAGCAACCCTACCTTACTTAGCCCGGCCCATGATATCCAATGAAGCGCAGTAAGCTATTCCACTGTTTCCAGATTTTGTTCACTGAATACTTTAATAATGCCACTTTGTCCGCTGAATTCTTAAAGGTGTTCATGGTCAAATTTATGAATAGGTATTGGGTTAACATAACAATTTGACGGAGAGGTTGACATTGACAAGACAAAAGAACAAAATGTTAAAGTGGCTATCCACAGTATTTATTTGTTTTAATCAAAGAATGTCCCACCATTTTGTTTTGATTGCCAAATTTCTCTAGGCATAACCATCCTTCACAGGAAAGCAACTTCTTGTTCTTGTCCAAACGTGTTGTGTTATGTTCATGCCATTGTTAAGTTGTCCTGTTAAATACCCTTTTTATGTTTTTGTCTTTTCTATTGCTTTATTCAATTATTTAATTAACTACTTTCTTAATCAGTCCAGCAGCACCAACTCCTCCTTAGATCGTAGTAGTAAAATATTACTTAGAGTACTGCTTTATGACATTATGGGAACTTTGGAGGCGGCTCGACATTAATTTTTGCTGATTACTTTATTAACCAACAGTGCAATGACTAGTGGCCTACATATGAGAAAACTTTTCCACAGGATGTAAGAAAAAGTTGGCATAATCAGACAATGACAGCCTTCTCCTTCGTTTCTTTTGTATCATTATGGAAATGAGTGGCATTAAATATATAATATCAATTTCATAATACGAACTAGCAGTTCAAAAATTGAAACAATGTAATAATTCTCTGTTAAAAAAGTTTCGATTCGAACATGTTCATGAAACATACGAATTCATCAACATCTCTTGATATGTTTTATGAACCACTAAGTAAATAGTTGATAACTATTAAAAATTTTGTTTTTTTTTTTTCCTGATTTGATTATTTAATTCGAGCTTATAACCACCAGATGCTGATGGATTTAACAATTATATTTTAGTTCTATCAATCAATAATGGAACTTGCAAAATGATAATAATTTAGACTTCCTACTATCAAACAAAAACACGACTAACTTATACCGTTCATCAAAGAAGACAAAATTATTGCTTTATTATTAATTTTTTTAAAGTGAAGAATATATATATGTATATCTTAATATTTACGACACGTGTCAGTCATCCATGTACTAGCTTTTGTGTGTCAGAAAAGCTTTTCTCAATGTCAGAGCGCAATATATCGCAATATAAGGGTAACAAAAGCAAGAACAGCTTCACTCATCACAAGTCAGGAGTCACAGCTAACACTTTATCGCCGGAATCTGACGTTTCGTGCTGGTAATTGCGGACGCAGCACTTCCGGAAGCTGACGTAATCATGGAGGTTGATTCCTGGCCTTCAAGAGTTCACGCTGCTAAGCACTTCTCTGCTTTTCAAGCTGCTAGATATAACTCTGGTACTTTGCTTCTTCTATTTCTTGAAAAAATGATCACTTTTAATCTTTATTTTATTTATTGTAATGACTGTCCGTTGGGAGGTTTCTGGGTGAACTCTTTTTCTTGCTGTCATGTAAGAAGAATTGAAGATTCAATAATCCTTTTCTTTTTCGTTTTTGAATTGTTTTAAGCACTGAAAATGTTTAGTCAATTGTTTTCTCTGATTGCTCCTGTGGTTTAATGTTTCAACTAATAATATTTTAGTTCACAGATTTCAGGATGTGGGTTTTTGGAAAGTACAGATTTTTGCTAATATTATTATTGTTATTTTTTACCTTCTGAGTTGTGTTTCTCTTAATTAATAATAATTAGTACACAATAACTAGAGGCATAAGCTCATTTTTTGAGTTATATTTAGTACACAACAAATAGAGGCGTAAGTTCTATATGAGTAGAATCCTAGATTCTCTTGGTCGTTGATTGGTTTTCAGGAATCTTATTAGTGGGTCCACGGTATCTTGGAAGATTCATTTGATGGGTTGATTATAAGGAAATTAGGGTTGGAGCGCACAAGAGATATTGGTCGTTAGCAGATTTGAATATTTAAGGAGGAAGATGAAAAGCTGAATTATGTTGGGGCTAATCAATAATCAAAGCTACAATCAATATGACAAATCACAGTGGAGATTGTGGAGTGCATAAGTCGGGGAAGGAAGAGTTGTTTGAGATTCATATATCTATTCCAAAGCTGAAGTCTTTAGACGTATTAAACCCATTGGTTGCAAAGGAGAAAAGATTGAAACTTTCGGACTAACTATCACAACTTTCGAGCCCAGGATCGAACCTATTGATTGACTCATCTGATACCTTCAAGTCAAAACATGTGCAGGAGAGTGAGAAGATAAGTTTGGCTAATGGCTCTCCTGGTAATGTTGGACAAGACTATGAGGATGAACACAGTGAAGAATTCGAGGATGAACATAAAGCAGAATACGAGGAAGAATGTGATGATGATGATGAGGAGGAGGAGGAGGAGGATCACTATGAGGAAGAGGAAGAATGTGAAGATTCTGATGAGGATGGGGATGAGGAAGGTGAGAAATTAAATATGTATTTTGACTAGCCTAGTCATCATGATGTTAAAAGAATGGATTCTGGGGAATTTGCAATAGAGGAGTTCAATGTGATGTGATTTGTTTCATGAGTATTATCTTAGAATGCTTATGTTAATTGTTCTCTGCATTGGAAGTTTTCTCCTAAAAGATATTTAAGGACACAATGATTCAAACACGTATAATTCAGTTTGAGAACTTGGTCCTAGTTGGCTAGATGTGAATAGTGAAGGATTAGATAATATCAGACAAGGTTTTAGAGAATATCCATCATGTGGAGACTAGATCATTCAGAGACTAGATGTATTCTCTACATGTTGGCACAACAATTGTCTCAAAAAGATTGGTTGTTCTTTACTTTTCCACTATTTTGATTTGCATCGTAGAATCGGTGGCCTTCTATTGGTGGAATTATAGGACTTCCTTGTTTTGAAAATTATTGCGCCATTTGTCTTTATTGGTCACTTTATTTTTTTAGGCCGACTTTACTGGTCAATTGTTACTGTAGATTGGTGAATATGCCGTCCGTTTTACCTTTTCTTTAACTCCCATTGTTCAATTTGAGAACAGATAACCATTTGGTAACGGACGATTCAGATGGAGATGAGGACACAAGAGCTTACTTTCCCTGCCCCTTCTGTTATATAGATATTGAAGTCCATGTGCTTTGCAGCCACCTCCAGGATGAGCACTGCTTTGACTTAAAAAATGCAGTATGTGCTTTCATTCATCTAATAACTTGTTGTGTTTATGTATTACCCATATAATAGTACTGGAAAATCAGATACCAGGAGTGCTTCTGATGATAACAGTGAATTTACATAATTTCATTGGCATTCTTCTTGATAATTAATGAATTATCAAATTAGATTGATATGGATTCTTCACTTACCCACTGTTCCTCTTTATCTCTCTTTTTTTTTGGTGCTTCTTCCTGGCCGATATGATTCACTTGATAAACTGTCTAATACTGTTCAACTTGACTTGCTTAAGGAGATACAGTTGGAGCCAACATTCTAAATGGGCATTCCGCAATGCTGCACACGATTCTTTGATTTCTTTTGAAATTTGCATTGGTTGTAACTTAAATGCTGTTGTTTCAGGTCTGTCCACTTTGTGCAGCAAATCTAGGGAAAGATGTGATGGGGCATTTCATGGTACAACATTCAGGTTCACTGAAGGTATTTTCACTTGTTTTTTGGATCTTCAATTGCATGCAACTCGGCCTTAGTTTTGAACTAGTTGGGGTTGCTAAAAAGATCCTTATTGGATTTAACATATACCTAAGTTGTAGTCCTACTAAAGCATTACTTATGCTTGCAGCGTAGGAGAAAGCCTCCGAAATCTGCTCTCTGGTCTGGTAATTCAGCCATGATTAGCAAGGAACTGAGCTCATTTCTTGGGTCTTCAACAAACGGCAGGGCAAACACAAATGAACCAGCACCAGAGCCACTTCTCTCACCATTTCTTAGCAGTGGATTACATTCTCACCCTGAAGGAAGCCAGCAAGATGAATCTTCCAACAAAAGTTTCCATTCAAAAAGGTTTGCTTATCACAGGCTGTCATGATATAATACTATCCCTTTTTTTTTATTTGTGCCTTAAGAATTGAATGAGATTTTATTCTGAAGTAAACCACACATTAAAAATTAATTTGAGAGGCATATAGTGTTGCTCAAAAGGCAGGTTAAAACGGATGAACAAATTTATTGAATTGAATGTTTAGGGATCATGCATGTGATAAAACCTTAAAATCAAACTGTTTCCTGGCAAGTAAACAGCATAGAAAGCAAATTTGTTAACAGAATACAAATACGTCAAAAGAACATCTTTTTATCTTCTCAATTATAGTTTGCATTTTTCATACAAGGTTCTCCTTTTATGGATTTCATTAGATATCTCTTCCTCTTATGAGATTTTGCATAAAAGCATTTGCTGGAAGAATCCTGGTTCTCACAGTGCTTAATTTAGTAATGGGATTCAGACTAAAGTCAAATTTAGAGATGCAAGTACTGCTTTCATTGTTGTAATATTTAACCTAAACTTAAAACTAATGTTTTGTTTTTAAGTTTTTCAGAATTTTCTAAGGTGTTAGGTATCCTGTTTATTTCCCATGTTACCACAGAAGCTTTCACTTTGCACTTGTCTTCTCTAGCTTATCTGCGTGATTCTTCATTTTAGATTTGGTTTTCTTAAGCCAAACTCTTTTTTTCTCTCTAATTACTGGGAGGTCTGCAAATCGAAGAGAGAAGATCTTTTATTTTCTATTTTCCATTTTGACATGTATAAAACCACCATCTTCCATGAACAGATTGAACAATAATGTCCATCTATCTGCATAATGTTGCCCATTTTCATGAAGTTGCACTTTGAAGTTATGTACTCGAGCAAAATGTGTCTTTAATTGAACTATACATGCGTATGGTGCAATTAAATCTGTTTCTGTTGAGTTGCTTCTACTTTACCATTATAGATATTTGAAACCAGAAATTTATAAAAAAAATTTTGTAACTGATAAATAGGAGGTGTATTTGTTACAAATGACTCAAGTACTCGCCACGAATTGCAAGTTTTAATATACATTTTTCCTAAATTGTGAATAAGAATGAAATGAACTTGTTTGAATTTGACTTATGATTGCATTTGTTTTATGCAGCACTGAGTTATCTTCAGTAGATGGAGGGGATGTGGTGGACTCTGAAGAGAGAAGGCAAAGAGCTGCATTTGTTCAACAGTTGATTGCTTCAACCATCTTCTAGAGCTTTGTTATCATCTAAAGGGAGTTGAAAGAAAACTTATACATTGATGCAATCTATAGACACTGGGGTTTTTAGTACTGGTGCTTGAGTTTAGCGAAGCCAAAACGGTCTCCGTTGTTAGGTATATCCCTGGATTGGTGTCGATGATTATAGCAACTACGGAACCGAACACATCTTGTATTAAAAGCGTCTACATATATATTTTTTAGCCTCTTTAGAAAACTAAATTTTATAATGAACACTGAGTAGGAACTCTTTCTTAATGCTAAAAGGTCAATTATATATTCACCAGAGCAGACATTTACTGCATGGACATGCTCCTTGCTCTTTCCTCCAAGCCTTTATGTTTGGTTCTTCAAATTACTTGAATCAGGATGGAAACAGAAATAGCTTCTGGTTTTTTGAACTTAACAGCAAAGAATGACAAAAGCATTACTGTTTTACATAGGAAATTGGCAGATTCAACTTTCAAGTATCCATTCACAATACAGTCCTCAAACACCTTAGCAAGTTCAAAATATCTGTAAACTGGAGGTATAGACCTTACATGTTCACATTGGACCCCCTCTAATATTAAGCCGAGGCAAGCAATAAATCAGCAGTTCTAAAGATACATCTCGAGACGTGTTTAAGCATTGGACAAAATCCAAGTAGGAGAAAGAAAAGAACTAGTCTTCCCACTTTCCTGTTTAACACTAGCAGTCTGTAATCTAGCACCATCTCAACTGCACACACTAAGAATTCACCAAATTTGTCATTGTGTTGACTAAAGAATACTGAACAAATGATGCATATCCTTTCTACAAGATAGATGATAGCATTTGCATACTTCAAAGGGCAACCATAGACTAGAACTGTCACAAGCTATAAAAATTGAACTCTTGATTCATGTTTTATAGTTTTTACTGAGGCATAAAAAAAGAATACTCTATGGACATTAAGAAGAGAAAGGTGACGTCCAAAGGGAAAAAAAATTAACAAAAATGTAACCATAAGCTACCTGGCATACCATAGAACTCCTCGTGCCACCGGGGAAAAGTTTAAGCTATATGGAAAGGTGCTCTAAGGAAAAACTTAGTCCAACCTGAAAAGAAGAATTCTCGGAGGCACTAACATTAATGTCATAGACTAAAACTGTCACAATCTAAAATGATGGAAATGCCCGGTGCGTTCATATGTGCCAATTTGCCAGTGCATGTGAGCTTATTGCACAAATAAATCTACATTAGAAGTTAATAATCATCTAGAGAGAAGAAGAGATGCATGATTCTTCATATGTATAAAGTGCAATCAGACAATTAGTGACCAATGGCGTATAAACAGCGTCGCGTTTGTGAAACATAGGAAAGCAATGTGCATCAAATCTTTCTCCCATTTTCTCCCATCAAGTGGAACCAAGCAGGTGTACGACACAGGTCCATAAACAGAGAACAAGCACTGAAGAGCAGCTAACAAACAGAACAAATAAAACCAGCTACCACAATCACCTCTTAATGCTTGTTATTCAAAGTTGCTGAAGTATAGCAATTAGCAGCCAACCAAGCACAAGCAACAGTTAAAAAAGAAGTCACATTGAAATTATCAGAAGATTATAATGAAACTAGACTAAACATCAAAAAGTGCAAAAGAACAAAACTGCAAAATATATGACAGTGACTTTGAAAAGTTTTTTTTTGCTAAAATGGTGAAATTAATTGCACAAATCCATGGATGTAAAGTTTGACACCATTCAAAAAGCCGAGCACATTTCCTTCTAATGTATCTACTCAATGATGGACTGAATGACACCAGCTCCAACCGTCTTCCCTCCTTCTCTGATGGCAAACCTCATCCCTTGCTCACAAGCCACAGGCACAATAAGTTCCACAACCATCTTCACACGATCACCGGGCATAACCATCTTTGACTCCTCATCCTTATCATTCATAATGGAAGTTACCTTCCCAGTCACATCAGTAGTCCTCATGTAAAATTGAGGTCTATAACCTGCAAAAAATGGTGAATGCCTACCACCCTCTTCCTTCTTCAACACATAAACAATAGCAGAGAATTTAGTATGAGGAGTGATTGTGCCAGGTTTAGCCAAAACCATTCCTCTCTGAATATCAGCCTTTTGGACACCTCTCAACAATAATCCCACATTATCACCAGCCATGGCATCATCCAAAATCTTTTGAAACATTTCAACTCCAGTCACAGTAGTATTCCTAGTCTCCCTCAAACCCACAATATCTACAGTTTCACCCACCTTAACAGTTCCTCTTTCAACCCTGCCTGTGGCCACAGTACCACGACCAGTAATTGAAAACACATCTTCAATAGCAAGTAAAAATGGTAAATCAGTCTGCCTTTGGGGAATTGGAATGTAGCTATCCACAGAATCCATGAGTTCATAAATCTTGTCTACCCATTGATTATCTCCACGCTTAATGCTAGGATTAGCCATCAAAGCTTCCAAAGCCAAAAGTGCAGAGCCAGAAATGATGGGTATGTCATCACCAGGAAACTCATAAGAAGACAACAATTCACGCACCTCCAATTCCACCAATTGCAAAAGCTCTTCGTCATCAACCTGGTCCTGTTTGTTCAAGAATACGACCATGTTTGGCACACCAACTTGTTTCGCCAGCAAGATATGCTCTTTAGTTTGAGGCATGGGACCGTCGGCGCCAGAGACAACGAGGATTGCGCCGTCCATTTGAGCAGCACCAGTAATCATGTTTTTCACATAATCGGCGTGGCCAGGGCAGTCCACGTGAGCATAGTGGCGGTTCTCCGTCTCGTACTCGACGGTGGCTGTGTTAATTGTGATACCACGAGCCCGTTCCTCCGGAGCAGCATCAATTTCATCGTATTTCTTGGGGGCGCTATTGCCTAAAGCGGCTAAAGCCATGGTTAGGGCAGCAGTAAGAGTAGTCTTCCCATGGTCGACGTGGCCAATAGTACCGATATTGACATGAGGTTTCTTTCTCTCGAATTTCCCTCTGGCGGCACGAACAGCGAACGAGCGTCGGCGGGTAGAGATGGCAGTAGTGGCTGAAGCAGAGGAGGTGGTGGTGGTGAGGAAGGGAGAAATAAAAGAAGAGGAGAGAAGGGTTTTGGGGGTTAGCTTGGTGGGTTTTGAATAAGAAGTGGTGGTGGGAGATGGGGAGACATGAGAATAAGCTAGTTTTGAGGAGCTTGAGACTGTGGCTGATGCCGAAATTGCCATGGGAGACTGAGGATTAGGTCAAGAGAGTGAGAATGAGAATGTGGATTTGGAAAAGAGGAGAAGAGGAGAGGAAAGGAGAGGAGAGGATTTGTATCGTTATCTCTTTGGCCAGGCGAAAAGATAGGCTATTGTGAGTTTTATCCACTCTACCTTACAGTCTTAAAGTAACTCAGGGTATCGCGAAAAATCCATGAAACAATGTTTAAAAGGGTGACACGTGGATTTAAAATAGACTTTAGGGTTTCTGGTTTAATTAAACTCAATCTTTCCTTCGCTTAGTATTAACTGGCTAGAGTTAAAACAATTTCAGTAAATTCTAGCAAAGTTGATGATCAATTTTAGAACAGGACATGTCAGTTTCAATCCAAATTTGGACATAGAAGAGTAAACCTTTTTTGTTTGTAGTAGACTTAGTAAGAAATTTGACGGTCAGGTATTAATATAATTCTCAGCCAAAACCCATTTAATCTATCCGATTTTTCTAATATATGAAAATTCAATTTCAATGTCGTCCTCGTATGACTTGTGGCTCACAGGAATTCAGAAGATGACGTAGGTAATTGGGGCAGTTTTAGTACCCCACAATCCTTGCCTCTGATGCAGCCACGTTATCAGTTAAGGTCCTTCAATTTTATGAAAGAATGATATCAGAAGAAAGCAAACCACACACATCTTCTTTTACATTTTCTTTCTTTGTATAAAATGAAGCTAACATATAATAATAACATCATATGTGCATTGCCCACAATACTAGCCAATATTATTATTTCTCAGAACTCAACAACCAATTCGTCCAGGTCAAACATGAGAAACCTGTACCATTATTCAGATAAAGCAACAGAAAATCAGACAGCAAGAAAGGGCAAGACTAGCATGCCAAAGATGGTTCAATTTGTTGCATTAATCCAATTTTTATACCATGCCAACCACAAATAAGAATAAGAAAGCAAGCTCTTCTTCAAGAGCACCACAAGTAATGAAAAGCAACTAAAAAGAAGCAACAAGAACACGTATAATTGAAACGAAAGAGTTTGTAAAACATATGTACAAGTATACAGTCCACAAAATTTTTCATCATCTGTACCAAACTGAAAAGGGCAAGCAAGGTGATAAAACTTGTATGTGGATGGCAAGATGAAGGAACACGTGATTCAGAATCACACAAACTTCTTATTGGACCACGCCTCATCTCTGCAGCATGATATGATTAGTTTGAGGTAAAGATTTTGCAGGATCATCTGTTCTTGACTAATTGATCGTGGAATTGTATCTTTGAGCCGACTTTCCCTCCATTGTTTATTGAACTTTAATATCATAGCCATATCATCTCAAATTCACTTTCTAAAGATGCATAGGCTCTCAAGAAATATCCAGTACCATGATCTTCTGCTGCAGAGACCTTCAAATGATCTAAGATATCAGGCCTCATAATTTGTATAAATCAAATTAGAGATACGCAATGGCAGGGCACTTCTAATTCTAAAGGGAGCCCAAATCTGTAAAATGCATAGCTTAGCACTTACGGTGTTCTATAATCAGGCATTTTCGACTTGCACAAATCTAAAACCTGCTGACAAATTTCTGGAGAGACTTCACTGAGAAGGTCAGATATGGCTGCTTCATGCTTCTTTTTCATTTCATCAAGTTCCATCTGCTGCTTTGCCAACAGCTTTTCAAGCTTTTGAGCAAGCATCTTTACATCTGACTCGCTATTCTTTAACATCTTGCAATTGTCCCTCACTTGCGCTTTATTGTCTGCATCTTGGTCCACAGAGGCAATATTTTCATCACCAGATTGCGAGTTACCAGTCTCACTAACTTCTTCCTCTTCTTCCCTGCTATTATGACATAAAATCTCATCCAACTCATCAAGTGAAGAAGTAGATAGATGATCACCCTCATGGTGACTACTTAGCAAAGGCTCATAGGAAAAGAAGTTCGAGTGTCCAAGCTTGTTTGGAGAGCTTCCACTAATGGCCTTGGGTGAATCAGACCAGTACTTTCGACCTGAAGGCAATCTTTCCAATGCAAGACCCACTGTAGAAGGATTTGACTCATTTGCCAATGGTGAATCACCCTTTGTTTCAGAAGTGGAAACTTCAGAGTCTGCAACCTCTGCAGACTTGATATCCTCAGGAAGCTTATGGTTTGCCCAATCTGGAATATGTGACTGGATTTCAGAGTCAATCATTGCGGCAATTGTTGTAACATCTTGATCAGTCAGGTCCAACTCCTCAACCATTTCGCTAGCAACAGCAATTGCTGTATCTACCTCACTATCAAAAGGGAAATGGATATTGCGGATATGACCTGTAAGCAGCAGAAACTTTTGAACTAACAATTTGTGAATAACAATGACTAAGATCTTTCGTTTGTCCGATGGAAGTTGAATAAAACAGAGAGAGAAAGAGAGAGAACCTGTGGAATCAGCTATCCTTAGTTTCAGAAATATTGTGTTAATATCTTTCCTCTGTCCCTGTACAGTGAAATCCCTACTTCGATCAGTTGCAAAATCCTTAATACTTTCAATAACATTGATCTGGTCAGAAGTACCACCTGCAATTCACATGTCAGAATATGAAAGCCAAAAACACAAACTATATTTGTTTTGCCAAAATGGAAGAGGATAAGAAAAGAACTACAAGTTCTATTTTGACGTTTGGTTGACTTGGATATAAGAGAACAAATAATAGGAATTTATACTAGTCAAGGACTTCCATTTCCATCTATGATTAAGAGGAAAGCTAAAGAAAACAATTCAGAAAATCTCTCTGAAGGAACTTCTCTTATAGAAGAAAGCTTTCTTTTTGTGGCATTTATTTTCCGCTTAGTATTATAAATTCACTTTGTTTCCTTGTTTTTTCTTTTTCAAAATTTCTTGCCTTATCTTTATATAAAACAAGTGTAGCATAAAAGTCAATTTCATCGATCTTGAAAACCATTCTAGTTTACCTGAATTATGCAATTTTAGTTGTAGAGAACGACCTACACTTTCATTGTCCTCATCAGATCGAAGAAAAGGATCCATCAAAAGTTCTTTTGCAGACAATCGGTCAGATACTTTCGCAATGCATTTTTCTATAAATGCTTTAACATAAGGATCTTCTACCTTTGCCAATGATGCAGGCTTTATTCCCTACCAAGAAAACAACCAGGATAACAAATGTGTAAAATTATGCAGGGATTGTGTGCATTTGTGTTTGACTTCTTAAGTCATTATTTTAATATGTTCAAATTCTTTATCTAAAATCAATAACAAATTCAATCAGAGAAGACACTCCTTGAAAATAAAAATTCATTGTTGCAAGATTGACAAATGAGCAGAAACTTAATTGATTAGTAGCAACAACAAAAAAAAAAAAAGTTATATAAGAGTTTAAGCTATATCATGCTAACTAAAAGTTATATCTCACACTCTATATGACAAGCGTGTAGAGGGAAGAACATGTACATTTACATACAAAAAATAATAATAATAAAAAAAAAAACTCATGATAAAATATTGTGGAGAACAATTCTCAATTCATAATTTTTAAAACAAACTTAATCAACAAGGTCTGACTACTACTTGTTATTGATCCAATGTTGAACCTATAAGAATAAACAGGATAATTTGCATTGTTCCCCAAAGCCTTACTGCATGTTCATTTGATAACAAAGCCATACTTGGGTTGATTTCTAAATTCTAGGGATGCTGAGGGCATAAAGTAATACCTACAATGTTATGCCATGTGAGAACCAAAGGAAATAAAAAATTCATATTCAATCTTCCATTCAAGAAATATTCATATAACGTATAGCCTCTTCCCTGAGCTAGTTTTCATATGATAGCCTAAAGAAGAAATAAAGTTAAACATTATCACGAAACAGGAAGATAGAGCATCCAAACATCACATAAAGACCTTTCTAATTTATCATGTAAACAGCCTAATGACCTCACATATTCCGTAAAGAATGAAAATATTGAATATCGACTGTTATAATGTAAAAGGTCATAATTTTTAGTAAAAAAAAAAACCACACAACTTAGCGAAGGAGATTATCTACGGGACTTCACAGTTCTTAAGAGTTTCTGAGTATAGCAATATATCAAACTAAATTACTCTAGGACATTGTGTGATAATATTGATTGCATTAGCAGCATATGGATAGAATTTATATTGGGATAAGGATCTCAAAAGCCTTACTGATGTCACTTTCTTGTATATTTGAGCAGCATTGGCACATTCAACATATGGGTAATCAAAAGTCACCAACTCAAGCAAGCACATGCCAAATGCATAAATGTCAACAAGCTCATTGTATTCCTCCTCATAAAGCTCAGGTGCCATAAATTCTGGTGTACCTAAATTCAGATTAAAAATAACACAAAACTGTTTCCATAAGATGAAGCCTTTATAACACTTCAGAAGTCTATGCAAATTTCCTGAGCACTGTCCTCACCAATCACACTGTGAGCTGAACGTGCCTGCTGAAGAATGGCAGCCAAACCCAAGTCACCAATTTTCACCTCACCTTGATTTCCATTAACAAAGATGTTGTCACATTTTAAATCTCTGTGAATAACTGGCGGGTCATGACTGTGAAGATATGAAAGACCTTCTAAAATCTGCCTGGACCATTTTTTAAGTGCTCTCAAATCAACATGCTTATGTTTCCTCCGGTACCTAACTCATGTTTGCAACAAGCTCCTTCAGAAAATTAAGCTTACAATAAAATACAAACTTTATAACATTACGAATCAAAAGCTTACTGCCGCAATGTTCCAGAAGTAAATATCTCGGTGATGAAGTTAATATTCTCATTTTTGGTGTCAACCCACGAATTGTAGAACTTGATAATGTTTTTATGTTTCAAAGTCTTAAGCAAATGAACCTCTGAGTACAGACGCTCCAAATCAACAGCATTGCGCACTAAATCCGACACCTTAACCTGATTCCATGCTACTTCTATTCCCTCCAATTCATCAAATGCTCTGTATCTAAATATCACAAAGATTCAAGGATAAACACACAAGAAACTCTCATTTGTTACTGGTTTTTTTCTCTGTAAACAGAGACCAATTACATTAAAGGATACACTTTTTTAAAAGCACCTCTTCCTAGGACCTCTTTGTACTGCAAAAAAAAAAAAAAAAAAAAAAAAAAAGTAAAATAATAAAGCCGTAGTTGGCCGTAATCAATCTAAACAATATCCATAATCAATATATTAGGGCTGAATTAGAATTATAAATTAACAATAATTTAAAAAAAAAAAAAAAAAGAAAATTTACCCGACCATAGCGACCACTAGGATCAATTTCCACGAACTCAGCATCTGAATCATCAGTTTCTTGCTCTGATGGTGATTCCTGCGACATCTCAAACCCAGTATTGATTCAAATAAAAAACGAAACGCATCAAAATTGAGATTTCAGACAAAAAGGACAGGCATCAAATTTGAGACGTCTGAATCCGGTTTCAGAAAATATTTTTAGGTTCTGGTGTAAAATTGGTAATTGAATATCAATTTCGTTGAATGGATCCGAACCGAACCCGTGACAGTAAACGGCTTCGCGGACTCTAGAAATCCAGGAAATTAATGAGAAAGAGAGAGAAAATTTGCATAGTCAGAGAGAAGCGAGGAGATTAATGGCGATGGCCAAGTCAGAAGACTGTTAGTATCTCACTGTTACGAAGTCTGTAAAGGTGGGATTTGGAGTTACAAGTGAAATTGATGAGATGAGAGAATCAGAAAATCATCCTTTTTCGTCTCCATCAATTTCTCTGCTACTACAATATTATTATTTTATTTTATTATTTATTTATTTATTAAAATTTTTTTAAGAAATTTGATTAAAGATATGCCAAAGTCCATCTATAAACTACAAAACGTGTGTAAATTAAATTAATATTAATATAATATAATATAATTATTTAAAGTGGAAAAGTTAGGAGACGAGACAAATATCACTATCATATAATCCCACTTATTAATTTTTTTAAAAATTGAATAAAACATATTAAAATTAAACTTTCTTTTAGAAATATAAAAATAAATAATGTATTGACCATCAACTATATGATATTAAAAGAATCTTTTATTGGCATATACATAAATTTATTCATATATAATCTTCACAAAAAATTTTATGATGTTTTTAATTTTTATTTTGATTCATTAAACATTTTAACTTATTAAAAATTAAATATATTAAATATTTTATTTAACTTTTCAATTTTATAAAATTATATTGATTAAAGTGTTATAAAATGTACATATTATTCTTCTAAAAGTTGTATTAACCATATGCTAAATTAATATTATATGTATAAAATCTAAAGATCTTGAAATTATTATTTTTAGTATAAAAAGGTCTAAATTTTATTACAAAAAGTGATTTCAGTACGCAAAAAGATCGACTTTAAAGTTTAGAATTCCACCAAAATTTTTTGTCCAAAGTTTAAAGTACATAGAATTTGCAATTCAAAAATTTATCCTTTTTTTCATTATTCTATAATCAATACCAACAGTATTAAATTTTTCAGTTGAGAGGGACTAAAGGCCACCTACAGTTCAAGCCATTTAAGGATAACAGTTGGCAAACAGTTGAATGGTGGAAGATCAAAGGGGCGTGGGCATGTGATGATAGGCACCAAATGTTCATCTTATGCTATTTAATTTTTGGGTCCTTGTTAGAACTTTCTGTCAATTAATGGAAATTACTTTCCCTTTCTCTTGATTTTTCGTGTAAAATATAACTAGAATTAAAATACAACTAAAAAATGAGCCCTTTCCTTATTTATTTATTTATTTTTTTTTGTGATAGTAATTGTTTCAAAGTAAAAAATTTAAAGACCTGATTATATTTTGATTCATTGCCAAGCAATTTCCTCTGCCCATTTTAACATAATAATACTTGAAAGAAAATAAAGAATGGCTTCATTCGTAGATAATTATTGGATGAGGCGTTAATTAGTGTCTTTCTATATTAGCTTTCCTTTGAAGTTCAAACGACATTGGAAATCAAAATCAAGGTTTATCTAAAAATACAAGCATCCCCCTTACATAATAATTGCCAAGAACCACAAAATCCAAAAGAAAATTGATCTATGCACAAGATGTGCGCCATTGAATTTGCAATATTTATCAGATCCAATGGCTAATAAATTTCATGCCGACGAGCTCACAATAAGGTTGCTATTCTCAAATATAATCATGAGAACATGGCACCTTCCACTCCAGCTCACAAACCAACCAGAAGAAGCAATGTAATAAGAAAGAATGAAGTTTGCCTATATATAATCTGTCAAAAGTATTCATATTACATTATCATGCAATCTATAATCTCGTAACATTAAGCAAACAGATGTGCACAGAGATGACTGCTAACTGATGCATCCGCTTAGCATCATGATCAGCAGGAATAAAAGGAGGGCAAGCATACATTAATACAAGTATCAAAGCATCATATAAACTTTGTAATGGACAGAGATCAGTATTCCTCCCTTCCAATTCTAGATCAATTAAGGGTAATAATGTACCAAATAAAATAAAAGGTACTAATTTTTTATCCCTTTAATTCTCATAAGACTGCAGAACAAATTAAATATCATCCACAGTAGCAGATACAGAAAGCAAAGTAAAATGTATTATATTTTACTTAAGTGTTTTGAGCAAAAGCTTCAACCTAAGTCACAACCATGTGAGCATTAAGTACATCCTCCAACTGATACTTCTGAACTTACCCATCCAATCAAAGCTCACCCTCATGTTCTTCACTAAAATGAAGAAATTTAATGAATTATCACCCATTACCTACCATGCAACAGGAAATGAATATAGCCATCCCACTTCTAATCAACAAAAATAGGTCCCTCCAGCCTCATGTTTCTGACTTGCGAGGAATGCCTATATATTGCTTAAAATAATAAATCGGTAATGACAAATTCACATGTAGCTGTTTCTGAGGTATTGAGACCGTCACATTGCACATAGTAGACAAATCCATTCTAAGTTTAATCAAGAAAATCTATAGGTAATTTTAAAGAAACCAAAAGGCAAAATCTGTGCACATGGTATCCTTTACCATGAACGAATAGCTGTAAATATAATTTAAATCTTTTTGCGATTGATGTGCACACAATCAGCAACTTCACATATTTTCCCCTTCATAATTCTAAATTTCTAAAAAAACAACTCACCTGATTAAAAAGAGAAAATGAAATTAGGAAAAGGAAGCCAAATTGTGCTCACTTTTCTGGCCAGGGTGATCTAACCCCACTATCTTTATCACGAAATTGATAATCAAACTTCTGACAACTAGTGTTTCTTAAGTGCGTTCATCTTGTCTCTAAGATAATAAAGCTTGGCCCTCCTCACTTTCTTCTTGTCCAGCACCTTTATTTCCTTTATGTTAGGCGAGTACCTATCAATCACCATTCATTCATTAGGTTATCTTAAGGATGCAAAGTGCACAGTATTCAAGAAAGGTGATAAGTGATAACAAATGGAACTTCTTTTTGAGGGGGAATGACTACGACACAAAACCAATGAAAAACAAGCAAACAAGACAAACTGTCGATCCCCATTACTATCTTCACAGCCTTGCTAGGTTGCATATTATCACTTTGATTTTATTGAATTATTAAGATAGTGCCAAACACCCTGCCATTTTACCTAATTCAAGCAAAGCTTTACTTCCAATATTTAGATGGTAAAGATAAATGGTTCCTAATTGAATCAAAGTTCTGTTGTGAGGTGGTTGTAAAAGAGAACAGGAATGGCTTTTGGTTAATTTAGTCTAATATATTTCATTTCATTTTTAAACTTCAAGGAAGATGCTGGCTACTCATCTGTCTCTATGAATAGAGAGTTCTAAAGGAATATGTTGCCTATGTCTTTGTTCATGGTAAATTTTACCTTTAATTATTTCTCATATTATCATATCTATATTAAGGCAAAAAAGGACTTGTACACCACAAACTCAATCTACGAAAGTGAATACTCAATCTGTCACACTATTTCAGCTTTATTAAAATCCAACAATTATAGGCATTGACAGGTGAATTACTATAAATAACTGAATATAAGCAAATGTAGATAAGCAGAAATTTTATAAACTATATCTATACGCACCATTGGTCCTTAACTGATTAAAATACTCGTGTTTGTAAGTTATCTTTGTAAAAGATACATAGCAAACATCCCTAACATGAGAAAGACTTTCTTCCTAAATTAGCTCTATTTGCATACATATAGATAATAATATCCTCCTCTGAGCCATGTGTTAAAATTGAGACAAACTTTCATGAACTTCACACATTTCTCAATCAATTAAATGCATCCATATATTATCTTAACTTCACAAAGCAAGATGTGCTTGAATTGTAAATAGTAAATTTTCCTGTTTAAAATAGCAATTAAAGAATAAATTGATATAAATTGATCCATAATTGGTTCAAAAGGATCAAGGCATTCAATAATACTTACAGAGGGTAGAGAGATTCAACTCCAACCCCAGCCACTATCCTCCTCAATCTAAATGTAGTATTTAATCCAGCATTGCGTCTAGCTATTACTATGCCCTTAACAATTGAAACACGTCTCTTATTCTCAGGTACTTCCTGGTCATCTCAAGATCAACAAGGAATAAATCATATCAATGCCATTAAAAAAAAATAGCAACCCCCCCATCCCCACCTGCCACAAGGGTCTCCCTGCCATTAACAACAAAACAATCATATTTTTTCCCAACAAAAAAAGCTATACCACTTTAAGTTGCACAATGTAGCCAGGTTTTATATCAGGTATCTCCCTCTCTGCCCTTACTTCCTGCACTGCTTCCTTGTCCAGAATCTGCGAATAATGACATGAATATCATCAATAGCTATAAAGATGAAGAACTAAAATCTGCTAGATTTGTACACTTCATTTGAATAATAGGAACAAAAGGATGCATACCTGCATTATATTCCTGGCAGTTTTATCAAGTCTCTTAAATTTGATGCGGGGGGTTATATCTATGTTGGGTTCTGAATGAACTTTTGAAGCAGATTCTACAGAATTTCCCGCTGTTGTCATGGTCCTACTGGGGAATGAAGGTCCTACTTCCGTCCATAAAGACATATTAAGCTTAGGATTTGTGCCATTGCCGTTGAACAATGTCAATGTATCCCTACGAGAACTAAATTTTGGCTGCCAAAGGAATTTAAAAGTGGTTCCATTTAATAAACTTTTCTAGAAAAATGGGGTTTTTCTTTCACATAATTACCAACAATGCAATATTTTTGAAGCCCATCATTAATACAATCCACGTTAACAAAGTAAACTACTATCTTCCACTTCAATAACAAAGTAAAGTTTTCAACAACCAGTCACAAAATAAAATTTCAAAAGGAAGTAAGCATAGTTGAAAGAAAATGCCAACAATTCAATGCATAGCCGTCAGCAGTTAATTAAGCACAATGGATTCATGAACTTCTCCCCTAACTTGTTTAAAAATCAAGATAAAATAAAACACCCAAAAAGAGCTGAAGAAAGAACATACTAAAGTGACGGGAGGACGAGAAGCGAACTGATGAAAATACCGGAAGAGATTATTCTTCGAAGCAGGAACTCCATCTTGAAGCGGAGAATCAGAGTGTGACAAGGTTAATCCATTAACATTACTAGTACTAATTGCATAGGAAGCCCTAGAGGATTTGACATGAGCAGTATTTGAGCAGTTAAGTGTTTGCCTCCGAATCAAACTCCCACAGAAAGACTGCATTTCTTTTCTATAACTAGTCTGCAACTGCAAAAAATAAGAATTACACTGGGCGTTGCCGAGAAAACGAGAGAAAGTATATAGGAAAATGAATCCGAAACAATCTTACAGTGTAAAATGTTCCTTTTGAGCGAAGATAGCGCCTTCTCAGATTGGAATCAAAAACCCTTTGCTTGCTGAAGCTTCCGATTGAATTGGGGGTTTATGATCGAATCTAGGCTTACGGACCAAAATGCCCTCAATCCTGAGTTTCTTCGTAAACCCAAATCCTTTTATGGGCTTCGTTAAGGTCCACTGGGCCCGCTATATAAAATCAATAAATGAAATGAAGGTCAATTTTGCGGATCTAGAACTGGACCTAAAAATTTTCATTTGTTAAAAATAAATAAATGCAAAATTAAATCTATCTTGCAATATTATGTATTACGATAAAATATTTATTGAAATTAAATAAAATGAACAAAACTACTGATATTTTGTGTTTGGAAATAGACGTGCAACTATGAAATTCTTTTACAAACAGAATTTATTCCAAAAAACAATCAAAAGGAAAGGACTAAACGCATATACCTTTTATTATCAATGCCTTCTTCCTCTTTTGATGGATATTAGTTGTTCTCCATTGTCTGTGTTTGATGAACTTTTATTTGGTGATCAGTCAAAATAAATAAATAATAATAAATTCATTTCGGATACTTGACACCTAAAGCAAAGCAATTATGTAAATAAATAAATAAATAAGACATATTTGCTAAAGCACGAGCGACTTTATTCGCTTACCTCCGAATCCATTAAATATTAACATTGTTGATATTAAATTTTTTAGAACAATAATAGATAGATATAGATGTGTTTTCGAATAAACTTTTTTTTTATTTTTTTCTTCAAAAAATATATGCACATTTCCTTATTTATTACATTTGGTTGAGGTACATATAGAATGACCTTGGTTTTAGTCCCTTTACGTTTTACATTAATTGTTTTGACTATCAACTGGTTTATTACTATATTTTTTATTTTTTTGAATATGAAATAATATTTTTTTACTTAACGGTCCATAAAATCTGACTATTCCTCCAAAATCAAATAGATATCGCTCAAGGAATATGCGCATTTTTGCAAGTGATGAGTATATACAGTTACACTTACACCTATCACAGCTAAACTATCAAAATAGAATAAATCATGATTCCATCATATCTATCATCTCTTTTGTTTTTCACTTTCTTCGTGCAATCATAAAACAAGAACATTCAACAGCAAACCAAAACTGACTGCTGTTTAAGGGTAAGGGACCACCTTTGACAATTTATTAAAGAGAAATTTATATTTAGTATTATAAATTTCAAAACGAAATTAATTTTATATTCAAAAAAGTGTGCGAAATATTCACAATAAATAATTAAAAAAAGGATATTAATAGTCAAAATTAATATTACTACAACAAGGAGAAATAAAAGTTTGGAGATCCAATAAATTCAAAATTAAAAGATTCTTTGAATTAATTATTGTACTGATAGAGTGGGTACATTTTGACTATGTCATTAGGTTTTACTCAAATTGCATAGCTGCTAAAGATTGCTGATGCTAAAATTCTTTAATTAGTATACTTGATAATTTTAGTCATCATTCCATCTCTATCTTCAAAATAGAAAAGAACTCAATTTAGGAAAATTTTCCTGTGTACCCAAAAGTGGAGTTGGACAAGATCTGCAACAGCAGCCGTTGATTCCTCAGATTTTTGTTTCATTTGCTCAAGTTGGATAAGACCTGCTGCTACTGCCACTTCCTAGATTATTTCTTTCATTTTCTACACGTAGAAGTTAAAGGGGTAGATTTTATTTTCTCAAAGTTAATCAAACTGTATTAAAAATTTTCTGATCTCTCATTGGAAAACCAACTTCTTGATGATTAAGTTTAAAAAAGAAAAGTTTTGACTGAGCTGTTTTACTCATCCAAGAACTCTACTGTGCACGTAGAAATCTATACACCAAATCTGGTGAAAAATGGCATTATCTGCTTTTAACCATGCATAGAAATAAGTATTTTACTATTTTAATTATAGAATAAACAAAACTACTACATCGGATTCAATAAAGTTGTATTGTTCAATTAATTTAAAAGAAAAAACAAGAAACAATTATATAATTATTAATTAAGGTCAAAAAGAAAACAAAATTATCAAATACTAAATACAGGTAAGAGATTAAATTATATAATTTGAATATAAAATGAAAGAAGGTATCTTCTTCATTCAACCTTCACTCACTCTCACTCACTGCCATCTATTTTCCACTTGGAAATGATTTCTTTATTGCCATTAATGCTGCCAAGAACACCTCTGGCAGCATCTGTGACTCTACAACACACCTTGTGATAAGCCTCTCTTTCTCTGTCTGTCTATATCTCTCTCTTCTCTTATACAAGTAACTTCTCTCCAATTGATCAGTTATTCTCATTCTTTTCATTTTCTTGGTCTATTGAATTAAACTAGGCCGAACCCATTACTCGGAAGTTCATTTCAAGAAATATTCATTAAAGCCATGCAAGATCACCATCCAATTGGAATTCCTGCTTGTTTCACATCAGTCGAGAAGTTAACAGATGATCCTGCGACTATAACCAGGTCAGGGCAGAGTGTGTTCATGTCTGTTTATCGTACAAAGATTGCAGATCAGTGTCGTCTCATAACAATAACATGGTGCAAGAATCTGTTGCTTCATGGCCTATCAGTATCAGTAGAAGGTCCGGAAGGAGAAAATCAGTATACTTGCAAAGTGGAGCTAAAGCCTTGGTATTTTTGGAGGAAACAAGGGTCAAAGCGTTTTATAGTTGATGGAAAAGCTGTGGATATTTTTTGGGACCTAAAAGCTGCAAAATTTAATGGAGAAACCGAGCCGAACTCAGAATATTACGTTGCTGTTGTTTGTGATGAAGAAGTTGTTTTACTTCTTGGTGATCTAAAGAAAGATGCGTACAGGAAAACTGGGAGTAGGCCTGCTCTTATTGATCCGATTTTGGTTTCAAGAAAAGAGCATATATTTGGAAAGAAGAAATTTTCTACAAGAATTAAGTTTCATGAGAAAGGAAGGCTTCATGAGATCTCAATCGAGTGCAAAAACAGAACTCCTAATAGTAATTCTGGTAATGGGATTGAGCCAGAATTGGAGATAAGAATTGATGGGCATTTAGCAATTCATGTTAAGCATCTGCAATGGAAGTTTAGAGGTAATCAGGCTTTCAATCTTAATAAATTAAGAGTAGAAGTTTATTGGGATGTTCATGATTGGCTATTTAGTCCAGGTCTGAGGCATGCTTTATTCATCTTTAAGCCAATATTATTAACATCATCTCGTTCATCACCATCAACACCATTATCATCACAGATAGGAAGTTCTAGTTCATTAGAAGGAGTTAATGGTGGTGGCTCATCTGATTTTTGCTTGTTTCTTTATGCTTGGAAAGTTGAATGAGAAGAATAAGCAGTACTACCAGTAGCAGAAGAAGGAAATAGCAAGCAAGTTTAGTCACCACCAGCAACTAAAAGGAATAAAATTGTAGAAGGAAATGTAAGATGTTGATGATGTTATGGGCCAGCTTTAGGGGTGGTGAGGATACAGATTGGGGAATGAGAGAGAGACGGATGATTAGGATGAGAAAGGAACTAGGACCCACAAGAGAGGTTGAGAGTTAGTTACAGCTGGGTTGAACAAGTGGGCATAACTGGACAAGACAGATTGTATCACATATAACATGTCCAATAATTTCACTTCTCTAGAGGCATCCCCAATTCTCAATCTCCATCTGTTTTTCAATTTCTTTTTTTTATTCTTCTCTTTTGATCTGGTCTTGAAATATGAGAAATCAGTACTTTCGCATTGTATCTAAATCTACAATACATATATATATATATATATATATATATATATGGATGGTTTCTAAATTTTATATGCAGAAAAAATCTTGACAAGGTTACTGAATGTCTGTATCCAGCAAATTAAACAATACTGTAGTGCATGTGAGATGATTAGTAAAGGGGAGGATTTTAGGGTAGGCTGTTGGTGATGGGAATCACTAATATTGCAAAATTTATCATGTGTAATGCACATGTTTATGGGTTTTCTCATGATCCTTTTGAACTTGCTTTTACTTTTCTATTGCATGTTCTTTTTGTGGAAATTAGATCCTAGGGTCAATGGCCTTAAAAGTATAAACTTTTCTGAAATAGGTATAGATTAAATGGGATTTCTTCTCTTTTCAGGTCTGCAATTTTAGCAAATCTACTTTCTCCTTTATCTACTGTCAATTCTATACACTAAGTAGTCATTAGTATTGCCATTACTTTTAATATTCTACAACCAAACCAAAGGTTTCTTTAATAAAAATGGACAGAGTGTACATCATAGGATGCCATATTTTAGGTCAAAGGCATAGTAATTAGCTGTGGAAATATAATAGGGTTTGGTATTCCAACCATAAAACAAATATGAACCAAAACATAATATTTAGTCATTTTAACAAATCATTAAAAAGGTGATGTTTACCTGCCAAAAGAACACAGTTTTGAATAATTGTGCAAATTAATTTGCAGGAAGAAACAAATATATTATCCGGAGAAATAGAAGAAACTAATTCTTTCCTGTGCAAAACAACAGTCTTTTTCTTATCTAAATTTTTCTCATCAATGAATATGGATAAGCATTAGCTGATGTTATTGATGAGTAACTAAATAGTACTTTTCAATGTTACTATCTGATATTCTGATACAAAAATAATAATAACAGTAAAATAGACAAAGCAGCCATGACTGTGACCTTATGATGTTTGGCTATTTCAATCCTGCAAAGAATAATTCTCTAGTCTTGTAAAAATTACTAAGGTTCTTACTACATTGGAATCTACAATAAAATAAATAAAAAAGATTGATGCAGACATTTTGTCATTATTTTCCAAAACCAAACCATTTTGCCAGGAAGAATTTATTCTTTCCGCGAGAGGCATCAGGGGCTGCTCGTGCTCGTGCTGGTATGGCTGCAGGATGAATTTTCAATTTCAACATTCGACATTGTAAATGCATTTCTGTTTTTATACAAAAATAAATCAATCAGTACCTTGTTTTGGTGTTTCCTTGTCAGCTTTTGCATTTTTCGCATCCTTAGAGTTATTATTTGCATTTCGTACTGTAGCTTCATTGTGAGGGACTGAAGTCGACTTCCTCTCTGCTCCCTTGTGCTCCATATGAGCCGAGCTGTCTAAACTACCTGTTATCCACAGTAATGAGTGTATGCACAATGTACTCTTTCCAAGTGGAAAAGAAAGTTGCAAGGGGCTATTGATTATATAATTCACAATAAAGAGATACGAGATAGAGTGATTGAATTGAGTTTTAAGAAGAACGTTTTTAACTTTCACATTCCCCAAAATTGGAAGTTCATTTCATTTATTAAAATACTATTTACCACTACTCAAAAAGTGTTGTCCTCCCTACAATAGGCTATTGCATATCTATTAATACATCCAACTCCTACAAAGAAGACAAAAGGAAAAGAGACAAATTGCATAGGTTGCTCCTAATCCTCGTAACTTACTCTAATGATTGATCAATCAATCGCTCTAACTACCACAAAGAGAAAGTTAAAGCAGCTTACCTTCACTAGGAGGCTTTCCATAGTTATACCTCAAGGCTTCAAAGAAAGAGCTCTCTCTTTGATCTTGCATTACTGAGTAAAGGAAAAACGAGAGAAATTAAAGCAGATAATAAGATAAATTATAAATCCAAATTTTTCTGATGGTTAGAAGAAGCAAAAGACTTACATTGATCGAAAAGATAATTTCGGTAATTAGGGGCAGAGCCAACTAGTAGAAGCTGAACTGCCTCTGCATCTCTTGTCATTGAAGATTTAGTAAATGCATCCAAATTTTGTGTATCTAACAGGATACCTGCTAGCTGCAAGATAAACAGCTGTTTAGAGTCTCAAGCATGAAAAGCCAGTCACTTTTCAACCGTGTACATTTGCTTTTTATGTAATTTACCAAAAGTTTTTTGAGCACTGGGGTTTGAAGCAGATCATAGGCATCTTCACAGTAATTATCTGTAAGAACAGTGCATTGGGATCCAACCTGTGAAGAAAATGGAAGGTACTAAGTTGAATATTCAGATGTAATATAAATTTACTATTTATTATATTAGAAAACTGACCTTACTGTCAGTTTTGAGGATGTCTTGGCCAACAGCAAGGATAGTTAATTTCCCCGCCATAATTAGACTCTCCAAATCCACCTGAACCCAAATTAAACTCACAAGGTGAGCAAAATTATAGGTAATTAACCTCATAAGATTGAAATTTTTATGATACTCAAGAAAATAACCACTCTAATCATGGATAATATTAATTTGATTAGTTGCAGATCCAATTTCATTCCCTAATCAAATTAATCCGATAGCAATTAAAATTAGTCCAAGATTCGACAATGGTTACCAATGGCATAATTTGAGGTACCTCATCAGCAAATAGCAATGAGATAGTATCAAGGCCAACATGCTGGAAAATCCAAGCAGCCTGCCTTTGCTTCCACATTTTTCCTCTCCTTACGTTCATCACAGGCACCACTACAAACCCATCTCTACTATCGCTCTCCCTTTTATTCTTCATGAAACTATTTTCCAACAGCCATGCATAGCATATCGCCGCTATCATTGAACTTGTGCCTGCATAAGTGATGATGTTTTAATAAGAACATGATATTGAATTACTTAAATTCAAAACGTCGAACACCTGTCACACTTAACTGTTTGAAGGGCCAGAAAGGATAACTTTAGCCTTAGAATCAATTTCCCCATTCAAGATCTTTTCAATCTTGATTCTTTGCTCCTTAAGGAACCCATTAAGACTAACGCCTTTCTCTCCCTCCTCTTCCTTCTGCCATCCATTTACATTAACCTTTGGTCCAGTGATTTTCTCAACAGAGCAAGTAGACCTCGCGATAGACCTCCTATGAGCTGACTCGACAAGATTCTTGGGCGGAGACAAAGGTTGACTCTCGGGTTGGGAACATGTTGACCATGATATTGATCTCCGATGGGCTGACTCAATGAGATTCTTTGGTGGAGAGAGCAATTGAGCGTCTGCTGGTAATGGAGCTGGCTTGAAAGTTCTACGTGGTAAGGGGACTGGCACTCCTTGGGGAGAAGGTGGTGGAGGTGGGTCAGTTTGAAAGCGGGACTTGCGATAAGTTGATGGCCGAGGTGGCACAGTTAAAGCCATTGGATCAGTGGAGGCGGAGGAGGGAGGTTGGTCATCGGGATTAGAGGGTTTGAGGATGTTAGAAAACCACTGATGAACCTGAGATGCAGGAGATGGTTCTGTGGGAGAGCTGGGAAAGCTTTCTAGAGTTTCTGATTTATTGCGACTGTGTTTTGCTGATTTTATTAGTATTTCTCCACTGAAGCCTTCTGCTGCTCTATACCTGTAAAGAAAAGACTAAAATTTTGTTCATTTTCTTGCACCAATAAAATTTAATATAAGTGCAAATCAAAATGTCATATGCATGTACCTTCTAGCAGACCTGGAGAGAGGATCCCTCCTGTCAAGTACTGAAGACGTTTTCCTGCCGGCTGCTGCAAATCTCGGTGATCCAACGAGCCTGGAAGGGGAGTCACACCGCAAAGTTGATGATGCTACCATGCGTCTGGCCTCTTCTATCCACTCCTGTGTTAACCTGCTACTGTTACTTCTCACACTGTCATCAAAACTTTCTTCTTCGTCGTCGTCATTGTCAAAACGACTTCCAGTCAAGTTGTATGTTTCTTTATTATCATTGTTGACAGTCCCAAAGAACATGTCATTCATGAAATCAGTGAGGTCTGGTGCATGTTGGGTTTTGGTCATCGGTTTTTGAGACTCTACTACCTTCTTTTGAAGGATTATAGACCCTTTAGGTGATTCTCTGGTCAATCTCCTATCCATCTATGGCAAAGAGAAGAGGTGCTTGATTTATGTTTCAATCAAGAAAATAAGAGGTGTTTAATATACATTAGCATATACATATCTGTTTTGTTTCTAAATTATATTATTTCACAATTGCATTGAGAATATCATCATGAGAAGAATGTTAGCCGGCGTTCGCTTATTGTGTCTTTTTCCTTAGCTGGGTTCTCGCGTTGTCTTTTCTACAATTTGCTACTATTAGCAACACTTGCTTCCAATTTTAAAATAACTATGCAATAGGAGGCATTTACCATATATCAAAGGAAAATTTGCAACTTGTAAATTATATATAACCATTGCTAATATCATCAAGGTGAAGATGAAACGCAGTTTATTATTTGTAAATATGAATTTTTATTGAAACACAGGGTGTAGACAAGTTTTATGAAAATGAATTAATCATTGCGCGTGTTCTGACCATTTAAGGGTCCTGTCGTCCAACGACAAAGCGTTTACTTTAGAACAAATGAAACCAGACCTGTCGCGGCCCATCATCACAAACAGCATATCGTTATGATCATTCATGAGTCATGAGTCATGACCCGCGCGCCACCATTGTCTACTGTCGCTTAACGACAGCCTGTACTGTTTGGGAACAAATTAGAAACAAATGCCGTCACCTATAATGGGAAGTCGTTCATTCAGAAAAAGTTCTCCGTTTTACTATATGACATGTCGTTTCATAAAAAACATGAATAAATATATCAATAGCAAGGGTGGAGCCAAGATTTATAAGAGGGCAGGCAAAATAGTTGTAGTTTTTGAGATTTAGCGAGGGGGCAATATCAGATTCAGCTCCCAACATTATCAAACATCAAGGTTAAAAAAATTGGAGTTAGGCATAGGCTATTCCACACCCCAAACAGAGGAGTTATGGAACCTGCCTACCATGACTACTTACTGATAATTTATTCCCTTAAACAATAAACTTGAGATATATCAGTAAAAATATTCTATCCTTTATGTAAAAGGGGAGAAAGAAAACATAATTTGAAAGATTTTAGCAGGGAACGTTCTGGTCAAGGCCAAATCCAAGAACCGCATTGCACTTTTTCTGCAGCAGAATAAAGATATCTCCACCGCAATCTGGAGCCTTGCAACTGGGAGGAGCAGCTTCTGCTGCTGGTCCTGCTTTATAACCATAATTTATTGTTTTCTGGATCATGATATGGCTCGCAGCGCAATTCCTGACGCAATGGCAAGTTACTAATACTCCGAAAAGCTCTACGGTCTTTTTGATGGCTTTAAGGCCTGCACAACATTTAGGAGACGGTACGCCGATCAAGAAGCCGAGACGAATTACATCGCTACAGTAGTGAAGATTTTCGCTAATGGGCGTGCATAATGGATCTCTATCTCCTTTGCTTCCTGTCACCATCACTAGCAGGACGAGGACGACGAGGATCAATGGCTTGCCTGACTCCATTTCCTTTTGCTTTTTTGCCTTATTGCTTTATTTATGGTTTCTTTTTTCTTTCGCCTGAGGCATGAACAAATATAGGAGATTAGACAAAATTCATGCTGATGTGTAAGTCAGCATGAATAGAGTCGGCTACGATGTGGTCCTCAGATTTTGAGAAAGGTGAACCAAATTAATTTTATGTATTTGGTATGGCAGTATGTGCAAGTCAAATTATTTTTTTTGGATAGGTTTGGTCAATAATTACAATTCTATTTTTTTAATTAGTATATAAAATTTAATACGTTATTTAAAAAGTGATATTGTAAAAATTAAATATCCTGTAATATTTAAATATTTCATCATTTACAATTAATAAATTGTTATTGTTTAATCTCTCCTTTTTATTATTAAATCACTATTTAGTTTTTTACTTAAACAGAAAAATGACATTTTCTTAATGCAGGACTAAATAGTCTAATGAAATTAAAACTCAAGGACTAACTAGTGAATCTACCAAATAAGAATGATGAAATTATAAGTAAGACTAAATTTATTTCTGGAGTTGATAGCTGGGCCTTAATGGCCTCTCTCTCTCTCTTTAATGAAACAGATGCTAGCATAGTGTCGGGTCCAAAAGTTATTGGGCCTAGCCTGTCCCACCTTTTGCTTAGTTGGTTATTTTTCTCTCTGTTCTATCTCCTCTTTTTCTTACAAAACTTTTATTTTTTTTATTTAAAAAAAATTAATCACTTCAAGTTAAACATTAAAAAAAAAAAAAAAAAAAAAAGTGTTAGTTGGGCAGTAGGTTGGATCTCTGAAAGCACATTTTGCTGATAGGATCAAAAAGCCTGAGAACAAGAATTCTGCCTCCTGGTTATATATTAAAAAAAAAAAAATACAATACAATCTTTGTAGTTTATAAACTACAATTAGTCCATCTTTATCTTTTAAAAAATAGATTAAAATTTTTTTATAATTTGCTTCCGTGAGACTATGAAGTTCTTCTGTTTAATTTTTACACTTTTTCCGTTAGGTATTTTATGAAATGACAAAAAATATCCATTTTATTTTAAAAAATATAGGGACGAATTAGTTGCATTTTTCAAATCATAGGGATTGCTTTTTTTTTTTTTTTCGGTATAATATTTTAGCACCTTTTATTTGATCTCTACGTTTTTTGTTGACTTAACGAAGAAGATGCAAATATTGGATAAAATGACGTAATAGTATAACAAAAGCAAAATATAAGGATAAATTAGTATATTTAAAAAAAAAACAGAGACGAACTAGTTGTACTTTATAAATTACATTGATTGTACTATAATATTTTGTAAAAAAATTTTAAAATAACTTTTTGAAATTTCAGATTATTGTCTAAACTACTTCAACATCTCTTACATCTCAAGCGCGGCTATTTAGTTATTAATCAATAGCTCCTTGTTCAAAATAACTGTATGCATTGTAGCTCCTACCAAGTCTTTTTATTTTACTAATTTGTTTCCGTACTTGTACTTTTGTTTTCATACGCGACTTTGATGCCCTTTCTATTATTGTATTCTATATAATTTTGTTTGTCTATGGCTTTTCCTTGATTGTGTGGCCTCAGCTTCGTTCCCAATTCCCGGCCTCCTCCATTTCTTTACTCTTTGAGCTGCACTAGGGGACAAAACAAGAATGATTTCCAAATTGCCACACCAAAATCATTCAATTAACTAAAATCCCAAACACATCCTTCCATTTATTCCAAATCCCCTACCCTTTCTTTATGCTTAAGGGCCAAATCCTTTGAATTGAAATGATTTCATTTTCATTTACTTTATAATAATCTCTGCAAAGTTTCAATATTTGCCACTAAGCAATTTGGGCCCGTTGACTCTTTCTGCTTCTTATTTTTCTCTCAGACCGTACATATATAAAAACCAGCTGAAGCCCCCACCTTCCCATCATCTCTTCCTCTTAACTTTTCCAAACCTTTTGGTGATCTTGGCTCAATCTCAAATTAGCATTAATGGCTCCACGTGGTCTTTTCTTGGCTTCAATTCTTCTCTTTGCCTTCTTTGGATCCTCTTATGGGGTTATTCACTTTTCTTCCCTGCAAAAAACTCTTCTGGTTACTGCTTCACCATCTCCAGGACAAGGTAATTAAACGTTTTTTTTTATCTCTCTATTTAATCCTTTTGTTAGTCCAGAGATCATCTTTTTTGGTCAATTAAGTATTTGTTTAATAAAATTTGCAGTTCTTAAAGCTGGTGTCGATAACATCACCGTAACCTGGGGACTAAACCAGAGTCTTCCAGCTGGGACTGACTCAGCCTACAAGACGATCAAGATCAAGCTGTGTTACGCGCCCGTAAGCCAAAAGGATCGCGCCTGGAGAAAAACCGAGGATAACCTATCCAAGGACAAGACTTGCCAAGTCAAGATTGTTACTAAGCCTTACAGCTCTGCGAATAAGAACAACTCTTTTACATGGACAGTCGAGCGAGACGTACCCACTGCCACGTACTTCGTACGCGCCTATGCTTTCAACGCTAATGAACAAGAGGTGGCTTATGGTCAGACCACTGACGTTCATAAAACCACTAATTTCTTTGACATCCAAGCAATCACCGGCCGCCACGCGTCCCTCGATATTGCCTCGGTTTGCTTTAGCGTCTTCTCTGTTGTGGCCTTGTTTGGATTCTTCTATATCGAAAAGAGAAAGGCTAAGAAGACTGAAGGAAAATGAAGAGCTGTTCCATACCCACTTGATAGAGTGTTTTAGGATTTTCATATTTACTAACTTGTTTGCGGTAAATGGTAATGTGGGCTTTGTTTTTATTGGTTATGTTAAAATTAGTAGTTCAATATGGAAGAATAAATCAATAGGGATGCTGAAATTACAATCTTCCTTCTTTGTCTTAAAGAAAGTGAAACAAAAATTACTTTCACTTATATTGTATAAATGTTCAACAGCAATGGTATTTTTATACTCAAAATATATACTTTTGAATTGTTAAAAGGAAGGCATCATTTGTTATCAAATAAATCTCAAGGTCATGACTTAAAGAAAAATGTATTCATAATTTTATTTTAATTTCAAAGCAAATGGTAGTTTTTTCTTTGTATAGGCAAGACGATATCCTTTTGTTTCTCATTCACAACCAGTAAAAAATTTTATTTGTATTTTCGCTTACGTGGCACAGCACGAGCACGAAAAATTCAACTTGAAACCTGATAGATGATTTCATGTCAAGTTGGTATAATATTGTATTAGATACTTTCTCTGCAATACTCAAAACCATGTGATGTAAGCGAAATATTCTAATTTGAAGTATCTCAAAAGTCAAGATCTATAAACAAATTTAGATGAGCTGTGATAGCCATTGACTTTCAGTTCGATTACTAGTATAATATATTGACTTGGATATGCACGGCATCTCACTCAGATTAATATAATTTCAGGACAAATAAAATAGAGCAATCCTTAACATGAAACTAATAGGATAATACAGATAATTAACATCCACCTTCAGATTCAATCAATGAACCATCAGTGACATTAGCAAAAAGATTCAATTAATATGTTTGTGATTTGTCCAATATACTGAGGATCATGATGATAGCATTAGAAAGTAATGATGGATTAACATCTATCAGATCCACTTTAGCATGGTAAATGAAATACCCACGGGTCACACCTGAAAACCACAGCAACTGGCACAGGTTGTTGAATATGGGAATGCTGGAATTATAATCTTTCTTTCTTATTTAAGAGAAAATTAGAGAAAAATGATCTTATCTATCCACGATTAATCAAATGTTCAGTAAAAATAATTTTATAGACTTCAAATTACGCAAGTAAAAAATTTCAAATGCAATGTATCTTAATCACCTACTGCACTGCGCATAATAAATAAATAAATAAATAAATAAATAAGATGACGGATCCATTGACTTCCAACTTCTTTTAATGTATTGGCCGCGAAAGAACCTAATATGATCCCAAAACCATCATGCTTAATATACTTTTGAGATAAGGCATTATGCGATTTTCACAATCAACACTACCATTCACAACCAGTAACTATGAGCACAATAGCTCCAGTAAAATCCGGAATGGTAAGGGAAGTTGGCTGCAGAAAATAACCACAAATTAACACTTTATTCCATCAATATAGGCAGGAGGAAAGCTATATTGAATGGGAGGGTAGGCAATGCCCCCAGCCTCGGCGCTTCCTCCTCTCCCTTAAATAAAAAAAATTAAAAAAAAAAAAAAAAAGAACAATCTCAAAGCTGATCCTAGGTTTGAACTTAGGACCCTGTAGTAGCTTTTTGGAGCTTTCTTAAGTGTTTGCTCCCCTAACTTAAATTTCTGGCTTCAGCCCTAAACACAGGCATGATGAATGAATAGCCCTCTGATCACCATAAGTGCGCCCTAGCAAACAGTAGTTGAGTAACGGTAATTTGAAATCTACGTATCAGTTATTTTTCACAAATAGATAAAACTGCAAGAAAGTTACCTAATCAAATATGTGAAAGTAATCCATTTGAAACCCAAAAGTGTTACAAATTCTCTATCTCAAGCATCTTATATTTTTTCACAACACATAAAATAGTTTACATGACATTGCTAAAGGGCATGAAGGATCAATTTGAAAACTTCAAAAGCACTCCTGAAATGCCGAGGACAAGGAATGAAATACACCTAAAAAATAAACAACCTCCAGTCCAGAAGAAGAAGATATCCCCTGAATGCAAATATATTTCAAAATAGATTTTGCATACAGAATAATAAAGCATTGCATTCATACCTTTGTTGGCAGTTAAAAATGGCACCACATGTTCCGCAAACAATTTCATTATTGTGGTCTTCCAAGACCTATGAATTTTTCCTTAAGAGGCTTGTGATTAAGGTATACCCATTAAGCTTCTATTAAAGAATGAGTTAGCACTGTCTTACTCTGAAGTTTACTCAGGGATCGAAACACATATCTGTACTCTCCATTCTATCAGAGCCAAAAAGCAGTAACCTGTCATCATAAACATCAATGTAGCCAAACGCATCTGTACCAGGAGGACACTCTAGTGCTGCTTCAAAGGATCTGTGGTGTATTCCATGGGAATCAATTGAATGCCCGCCTTTGTGATCATGTCCAGATAGGCAAACCTTCACGCAATTGTACTGGTGTATCAAATTCATTACTTCATCATAATTCCACAGAAGTGCTTCTAGGTATGACACACCAGGATCCAAAGGCAGATGGCAGCACACAACTACTTTCTGCTTCAATTTTGTTGCATCCTGAAGTATGCCATCCAACCATTGCATCTGTTCTCTCCCAACAGCTCCATTGAACATAAGAAACCTCCTTTCTAGGCCTAGCAGTCCTTCTGGGCTGTTTTTATCTGAATTTGGGTTCTTCTTCCTGAGAAATTCCAAAGCCTGTGATGTTTTAGGATTATCTTCAGGCCATCCAATGGCACTGATATCATAGCCATCAAGTACAATGATTCTATATTCTGAAGCAGGTGAAAAATCATAGTAGGCATGATCATCCGGACTTGAAATATTCAATAATGGTAGTAATTTCTCACGGGGAAGATTATAGAGGCAATGATTACCAATCATGTGATAGACAGGGCCATTGAACTTCTCAAATTCATAAGTTACTTTCTTCACAGCAGTTAGAGATTTGTCCTGGGGGCATTTTCCATCAACAATGTCTCCGAAGTTAATCACAAACTTAAGTTTCTGATGGTTGTTCCATTGTTGTACTGCCCTTTGCAATACGTGGATGCTATGCCGATAATACCTGGGAACGCCTACGAATGAGTAACCGTCAGGAATATCAGCATATTGGACATCAGAGATGACTCCAAAAGAGAAAACAGGTTGCTTCCCTTGTGCACTTACTAATCCACTTGTGGACTCCATATAATAAATAAAACTGATATCCTACAAGACATCATGATGATTTATCATTAGCCAAGTCATCAAATCATTAGCCAGATCACACAAGCCATGGTTAACAAGTTCATAAAATGAGCATAGAAGACAATACTATGCTGAATAGAAAAGCAAATACACAGACATATTTGAAAGAAATCTTTTAACAAGATAAAGGAAAAGAATTCCATTCAATGATACCCAGCAATCCTCTGCTTATGAAGTAAAATAATAAAAATTATAATCAATAGGGGAAATTTTTTTAATAAACTTTTTTCTAAGGATGCAAATCAATGTGAATCAGTCTCAGGTACAAAAGAACTTCTAATTAAAACATAGATGCTGTAGCTAGTCTCTCAGCACCTCTTTTCTATAGTTTTCAAATGGATACAAGCATAAACTCAAACAATTTATACCTTAAAGTTATGCTACTAAATATGTCAAAAATGTAAAACTCCTTCAAGAGCAATATGTTATAGTATTGCCCTTTAGAAAAATTGACTCCTAACAAAGATTTCATCATGCATGTAAGCATACAAATTGCATCATGAGCAACCTTTTTCTAACTTAACTTTTGAATAGAAGGCCAATGAACAATCAACCTCACATAATTCAAAGCTGAATCATGGTTATTCATACTTACCACAGTGTTATAAAAGAAGTTATAAATTATAAGCACTTGTATAACTATTGCTAGTGCTGAATCTATCATAGGGTTATAAACAGCCACAATTTTATGATAAAATAGAAGCACTTTAACATGGACATAATGCTGCAGTCGCTATGCAGTAAATTTGTTGCTGAGAGAAGAAGCGGACATCCTAATACAGCAAACTGAACATTCACCTCAATTTACATGGATAGATTTGGGGTTCAAATAAGCAGCCATTTAATTAGGTCAGAGATTTAGCAAACGACATAAAATCTATGAGAATTATCAGCTAATGTTATAATCAGATAAGACAAAATAAGATTATAGCACTGAGGCAGAGAGGTTATGCACAGTTTTCCAGTCTAAGCTAAAACGTATCAAAAGAAAGGCGGAACCACGTTCCAAAAATAAAGCAGATAATGAACCAAATAAATTCATTTCATTTTCATATCCAAAGATGTAAAATGCAAAACTACCATAAGAATGCAACAAGTGACGAGCTCTAAATTAAAGAGAAAGAGGAAGAAAAAGAAGAGCGAAGAACGCGTGTTTGGCGTACAATTGATTTTGAAAGGCAGTGAATCGATCCGTCGAATTCGGGTGAAGAAGCGATACCATCGACAATGGAATTGCAGCTATGGATGCATTGGAAATTTGACTATTAGATTACACTCGATTGGGAATAATGGAACGAGATGCTGCGTCAAGATGGTGGTTGCGGTACGTCAATGGGCCACGTAATACGGAATAAATGCATTTGTAACATTGAACCTGACCAATGTTCCGTTTTTTTCCCCTCAGGTACGTCGTTTTAGCCTTTTAGGGTGTGTCATGCACCGCCAGTTGACCTGCTTTTAGCAAAATGCACATATATTAAAAATGTTGATAAAAAGTCATCAAAGTTTACACACAAAGTACCAATAAGATGTCGGACTTCTATGGTGAGCCACCTCAACTCTATAAGTGTGAGCCCAGAAGTTCAATCCAAATAATGGTTGATTTCATCCTTCCCAATAATGGGTATTCCCAAAAAAAAAAAAAAAAATTTCTGTTGTTTTTAAAAACCAGTCATCGGACCTTAAGTAATTATTTTATAGGCTATGGTGTTAGCAATGCTTGGAATATTACCAGAAAAAAGAAAAATAAAAAGACTTCGAATTTTCAGTTTGTTAAGATGAGAGTCTGGCTTGTTTAGCCAAAATATGTTGTTCCATGGCCATGATTATGACGCTCCTATACACAACAAATGGTTACAACATTTTCTAAGATCATGAATCACTCAATTTCGTATGAACCTAACACTAAACTACTATTTTTCTTAAATAATTAAAAAAGAAAAACGAAAAGATGCTCAACTAAACCGTTGGCAGGTACAACGATTTCTATAGCAGATGTGTGTACAAGATGTTTGACATAAAAATCTTCTGCTGTAGGTTATAACCTCTAAATAATATCCTCTCAAGCCTAGATTTTATCACCCTTATTATGATATTGGCCTTCCATTGCCATTGGAGAGAAGAACTTCATTTACAAGCTTCTCTGGCATTTCTTTTGTCATCTGCAAATGGAATCAAAGAAGAGTTAAGTCGTTAGATCCCAAATTTTACTTTTAAAATGATGTGCTAGTTGAAGATTCCTCACCTGGAAGTGTCTCATGTGCAGTATTGGTTCACAACCAACATCAGCAATTGATTTTCCACTCGGAGTTTGCAGTTTAAACCGCTCTGCTTCATACTCCGCAATGACATTTTTCTCATCAGGCAGGTGCTCACAAACTTTTAGAAGGGAATCGAGAGAGTTCATCTGCCAGATCACAGCAAATATCATATGAGTGGTCTCACTTCAGGCATAAAATTTCTCAGACAATTTTGGAGAACATTCTCTGAAATTGTTTATTTGATTGAATTGATGAGTAACTTCGGTTATGCAACCAGTTCAATACCAAGAATATACTAACCTTCATATATGGACAGGAAGCACAGCCACCATGAAGGGAACATCCTTCCCCAGAAGCAACTCCAGGTACAACAGGTAATGCAAAGTCCCCTGCCGTTACTGATTTCAGGCTTGGGGATGAATTTGATGATGTTCTTGTTATCGAGTCTGATGAGACTGGAAAGACAATTTCAACATTAATTTTAGCTCCTGCTGAAGACCCTGCAGAACCTAATAAATGCTGAACTGCTGCAACAATTGAAGTAATCATCCCTGATTCTGTTCCCAAAACAAATTGCAAGTGATCATTGACATTTCTATCCAATGCCTCTTGAACTCTCTGCTTTATAAAATCTAATATATTTTGAGTGGAACCGACAACCCCCATTCCTCTCCTCTTTGCTTCCATTGCCAAGGAAAACATTTCTCCAGGGACCTCAAGATGAGCAGTAAGGAAAGCATCACAGTACATCTCATTTATCTTCTCCACAACTTCATTTCCAAAAAGATGATGAACAATACATGTTCCATCCTGATATAAAAATTTCATGTCATCAATAAATTTAGAAAATAAGACAGCAGTAATGCATTAATATAGAGAAAATAATACGGAAAAGAATCCTTGGCTGTACTGAGCTGGACCTTACAAAACTGTAAGACTCTAGGGCTCTGTGATAATTTTCTAAGGAGAGCTGACAAAAATAACTAGACAAGAAACTTATATGTGGTTCAAAATCAGTCTGCCTGACATATGTTCTTACATATCACACCCACAAAATCCTGATGCAATGACTGAAACTTGGCATGCAACTCCCTAAAAATTATTTCAAGGGTTTTGTATGCCTCTGCATGCATGTTTTAAGAGAGGGAGATTTTCTTTTGCTTTTATTACTGCCTGCAATGGCAGGTTAAGAAAATGACTTGATTGTGAACCACGAAGAACTAATTAGCCCCCAAAAAATAATGCTAAGAAAAGTTCGGTGCCCCAAGGCCCCCACCCCCCACCCTCCTCCCCCCTTTTTTTCCCAATTATATCTCTTAGTCTCTTCTCATTCTAGAGCTTGCCACAGCAGTTTGAAAAGGATAAATGACTAAAGCTGTTTTGCCTTAATATATATAATTCAACAGTTTCATTTAATGGCTTGCCAATTTCATATTGACTTTGTTGAATCATTATCCTGTATCTTGAAACTAAAATATGAAAAGAACAAGTAGTACAATAATCAATAACCAAATAAATGTTAATCCAGGCTTCAGCTTACACATCAGACCAATAGATACCTCCACTCCAAAATAATATCCATATTACACGAATACTTCAGAATTCATTATGCATATTAAATTTTGATTTCGTCTTAGCTCTATTGAGAATTGAAAGGAGAGATCACCTGATAATAATGCAAGCGAGATAACAATGCTTTGATGGAGTCTCTATTATGTGCTGGATGTACCTCAGCAATTTCATCATCAGTCATCACTGTCATTTGTTGGAACAATTTTGCAATATTGGCACCCATGTATGAATCAGGTCCATACCACACATTTAAATCAGGAATTTGAGCGAAAGCCTGTGGATGAAGTAGAAGAGGGGAAAAGGGGCAATCGATGATTACGTGCTTCATGGTACACAAGATGCAGAAGATAAAAGGGCAATTACAATAATACTAACCTGCAGGATAGTTTGCACGACATTAGAAGAAGTACAGGTGATTGTAGGCACAAGCTCATGAGCATAAGCCTTTGTCTCAAGTGAAGTATTTATGTAGACAACATGCAATGAATGAGGGGACCCTGAAGCTGCCTCAAGATAATTCATATAAGCAGGGCTAGATGCAGCATCTGCCAATGAACAACCAATGCGCTCTCTTGACATCCTATAAACACCAACCTGCATTTAAATATCAAAAAGGAACAAAGTTAAAATTGCTCTAATGGTATTTGAGATCCAGTAGTGTTAAATCTACATTGGATAAAAAAACTGTCATCCAATCAGTGCATAATAAAAGTATAAAGGTGGAAATATTAATTAAAGTTCTTCTTTCTAGAACCTGTATCAGTCATTAAAAGAAACTTTGGATACTTAAGCTCTTAAACCTGTGATACTTAAGTATTATCAGGCTGTTGTAAGATTGGCTCCTTTATGTAATATTATTTTATTCATTTCACTCTTTCCCCTAAGCAGCACCGACATAAGAAGCAAGAATAAAAGGATGACGTACCTCTCCAAAGCCAGCCTGATCAAGGATGGCACGAACATTTTCTGACATAAAATCTACACCCAAGACTGTTATGAATTTGCATCCGGCTTTTGCCATCTTCACTGCACTATCTGCCATGACCAATGAATCAGATATATGTATGTGAGGCCATAGCTTCTGTGCAGCAGTTAAGACACCTTGAACTTCAGGGTCCATGTAAAAGTGAGCAACAACACCAATTTTCTTCTCCTTTAGCACATTGACAAGTTCTCGGACCTTAGATTCATCAGGGTACAAATATCTTGCCTATGAAAGGGAACAAAATGAGCTAGTATGAAACATAAATGTAGACTCATCATCAAAATGCAAAAGAGGTTCTCCTACGTTAAATTTCTTTCAAATCCAATGATATAGTTTCCCTTTTTTTTTTTTTTTTTTTTTTTTTGCACAGAGAAAAGTACTATTGTATTTGCTCTATAATCATAATCAAGTTAGAGGAATACAATCAAAGTCAGTCAAATAGAGGACTTTCTTGTTTACCTGAGCTTCAGCGTAGCTTCCCTTGGCCTGAATACCCTCTGAAGTGACAGCCAACGAAGGAAATGGATCGACAAGTTGCTTCCCTTCCCTTTCCGCCACCAGTTTCCTCGTTCTCTTCTGCATACTTACCAACACATTATGCCAAGTATTCACTCTCGACCTCTCGCCGCCAGGCAACCCAACATTGAGCGCAGCCAAATTTTCCGTCTTCACGCTCAACACCTCCTCAGGCGCCGCCCCGTCCAATACCGATAACAAACAAGCACAGAACCCTCGCGTAATCTCCGAATCGCTGTCCGCCAAAAATCTCATCTTTCCGTAGCGGTCCAACTGGGCGTCGAGCCAGACTCGGGCTGTACAGCCCATAACCCGATTGGAATCCACTCGGGATGACTCAGGAAACGGAGCAAGGAGGGAGGCATAGTGAATAACCCGTTTAACGCGGTTGATTGGTTCAGTGATGGATTGGAATTCGGTAATAAGATGCAGCAACTTATCCGGAACGAACTCAGCTGGGGGTGAAGGGGAGAAAGTAACAGCAGAGCATGAAAAGCGAGAGATGTTAGGGTTAGTAGGAGAATTGGGTACGGAATCGGAAGGGATACACTTAAGGGACTTAAAGGAAAATGAAGAATATTGTGTTTCATGGGGGAAAAGCCTGCGTTTAGGAGTACAATTAAGGGAGATAGAGAAAAGAGAAGAATAACAAGAAGAAGCTTTCATGGAAATAGTTGCAGAGGACTCCATGGAAGAGGTGAAGTCGAGGGGAAAGAGACTGGTGATAGTTAAGGAATGGCCTTAAAGTGCGTGTTTAGGGAAAATGGAAAGGTATGGGTTGAGGTGTGTTTAATATTTGGAGATGTGGAGAAAAGAGAAAGCAGGGCCTTTTAAAAAGGGCACTGAACGTAGGAGTAGGAGATGGTGACACGACGCAACAGCGCAGCCTAGAAAGGGTACTTCGCGCCACTTACCATCACGGAAAAAACTGATGCAAAATAATAATAATAAAGATCAAATTTCAATTTAGTCCCTAATATTTTTGCCTTATTCTAATCAGACTCAATTTCTTTCCAGTTTAATTGAACAAACTTATATGAACATATACTGCTACTTTGCTAATTTGCTGATGATGTTAGCAAAGCAACTGTTGATGTTTATATGGTGATATTTATTTGATTTTAAATGTTGCAAGTCATTATTAATTGAATTGAGTTTTTTTTTTTTTTAAAAAAAAAAAAGCGATATTGCTTAATTTTAGAAAAGGTAAATTTTGCTGCCATAAAAAAAAAAAAAAAAAAAAGGGAGATGCACATAAATAAATCAAATGAAAAAAAATGTTGTTTTTTCAAATACTAAACAAAACTTATACATGTAACAGTCGATTTTAAAAGATAAAAGAAATTGATCCGATAGTCTGTTATTGCACGAGCTTCAAAGGAAAATCAGATTAAAAGTTATAAATCGCAAGGTAGCAATGAATCCTTTTTCTTTTAAGTCCCTTAAGTGTATCCATCTTGATTCCATGCCCAATTCTCCTACTAACTCTAACTCTAACATCTCGCGCTTTTAATGTACCGGATATTTTTACTGACATGTTAGTGCATCAAACAAACGAGTGGAGCCTAATGAATTGAGACGATAATGCATTTCCCCTTCGAAAACAAAACGACAAAGGAGAAGAAAGAAACTACAAAGAACTTAAAAATTAAGGGTGGACAAAGACTTGTGATTTGGGGGTCAAAATTGGGCGCTGAAAAAGCGACTAATGGCTGTCCATCTTCCAATCGCTTCTCCACTGCTTTTACGGTGTTTAATTAATCGAATCTATCTAGCTCCTGAGTATGCCAAGGGACCATTTTCCGAAAAGTGAAATCTCACCAAGGAATATTGTAAAATTCGTAACAAGGATTTCGTTCTGTCGTTTAGTATAACGGCGCTATTATATATGGATCCGTCCCTTACATATTATGAGAAGACCAATGTACTAGATTCAATGGTTTTTTTTTTTTCCATTAATAATTTTATCTTTTCTATTGGCCTAATGCATATTTTATCGTTTAGCATGACAGCAATACAATATTTCGTTTCGTAATAATTTTATCATTAAGTTTTGGATTCATTTGGTCTTTTTTTATTTGATAAAATATATTGATTAATTCATGAGATTTAACTTATTTTGTCTTTTATTCACAAAATGCTATTTTTTAAATAATTATTATATTTAACATTAAATAATTTTATGTTTGCTTTATTTATGTGAATTTTCTATCAGTTTTGTAAATCTTAAAACTTTAATAAAAATATCTATTACTAATATTTATTTAATTTTGATTGCTTACACAAAAATAAAACTTTCATAATATTATTCAATGTTTTCATTTATTATTTTTGCAGGTTGAGGTAACGGTATATAATAATTTTATGCTCTTCTTTTTTACAAAATTATTATTTCGAGGCAATTTAATTTTTTATTGTTTATATTAAAATAGAACTTTTCAGCTACTAGGGAATGCTTTTAACAAAATTTTATTTAACATTCTACTAATATTCAGGCTTTATTTATTTCCGTAAAATAATTTATATGAAAATATTTTTTATAATTTTCGTTGTTTGGGGCGCTCAGAAGAATAAGTCAAAGGAAAATATTTTTCTTATTTTTTAAGGAAAACAACTTCTCATTTTCGAGAGAGAAACATTTTCTGGATATTTACAAATCTTATAAATCCATATTTTTTTAATTTATTAATAATCATAATCATTAACACCGGTCATCATACCGATTACCACCACCTGCCACCAGCAGCTTTCATAATTTATATTTTTTTTTCATTCTTTTTATATTTAATAATAAAAATTTTAAATTATAAAATTTCTATTATTATTAATATTTTGTACGGTCTTATGAGATAAGACTTTAATATTTTTAACTAATTTTCAATATACAACTAAATAATGTAAATTAAGTCATTTACAAAATATTTTTCAAGGAAAATATTTTTCATGAAAATATTTTTCAACAAGTTATTTTCCTACAAATTATTCTAAGAAAACATACGGAGCCTCAGTAATGATTAATTTTTCATAGCAGTTATCATATTTTTATTTTACTAAAAAGAACAAAGTAAATTATGTCTCTAGCAATTTTAAATTATATTAGTAATAGTAATATTTAATACTATTTAATTTTAGTTAAAAATGTATTAATATGCCTTGTCAAAAAAATGTACTAATATGAAAATACATACACGACAAAAATGTTATGTGTTGACACTTGTGACAACGTATAAAGACAAGTTTATGAGTGCTTTTCTTTTTGTATTTAACGTAATTAATGATTAATGATTGTTAATTTGTCTTGTATCATCGTTAATGCTAAGAACAGAAAACAAATGCTTCGTTAAATTATTACAAATTGTTGGATGTTCGGATTTTTTAACCAAAGAAAAAACAAGAAACATTCAATTCCTTACTTGGGGAAAAGATGAAGTATTAAACAACACATATCTGTGTATTCAACTGAAGAATTATCGCAGAGCAATCACTGATGTTGAGACTCAGACTACAGATGTATTCGATATTTATGTTAGTAAAAAACCAGTTGACAGGCCGGCCGACCGGCCGTCCATTTATTAGTTTATTTGATTGCAAGTTCCCCTCCCATCCCATGTAACACTCCAAACATTCCATATCCTCATTCCTTACTATCTAATCTATCATGTTTCCACTTCCCAAATTCACATGTCTTTGCTCTCTGATAATCCTTCTCGTCAATCCCATTTTTCCTCAACAACTCTATGACACCTCCGGCTGCACTTCAAACTCACTAGGCCATGAAGCCAACTACATTTGTAGTTCTAACAAAAGGGATTGCAAAACTTATATAGTCTATAGGGCTCAAAATAATTTCAACACAGTCTCTTCCATAGCTTCTCTCTTTAATCGAACCCAATCAGATCTTCGCCTTGTCAACCAATTAAGTGAAGATGATTTTAGGATTCTATCACTTGGGCGTGAAATTGTTATCCCAATTACTTGTTATTGCCTTGATGGGTTCTCTCAGTCCATTTTCATGTACAATTTTTCTAGCAAAGACTCGGTTTCCTCAATTGCTTGTGGAGTTTTTGAGGGTTTGGTGAAAGCACAGAATCTGTTAGAGAAAAATCCTGACTTGGGAGGAAATAATATTCCTGATGGTTATGTGATAAATGTACCTATTCGATGTGCTTGCCCTGAGCCGAATCAGCAAATCAATGGTGTAAATTATCTTGTTACATACCCTATTATCGAGGGTGATCACACAGATTTAATTGCTAGTAAATTTAAAGTGTCTGAGAAAATGATCTGGGATGCCAATGGATTAGCACCATACAGTACCATTTTTCCTCAAACAACTTTGCTTGTACCAACAAAGGATGTTCTTGATGTTAATTGGAGTATTGGATCTGTCCCTAAAAACTCATCTGTTCCTAAAGCAGTAATTCCTTTGGAGAAAGTTTTACCATCTGGTAAACGATCAAGCAAATGGGTTTCCCGTTTATTTCTTGGACTAGGTGTGTGTTTCCCAGTTGTTTCAATTGTTGTAGGATGTGGGGTTTTTATATACATCCAAAGAAAGAATCATCTTAGGAGTTTTCAACCTTTATCTGCAAGAAGTTCAGTGTCATCAAACATGTCACCTGACTTTCTTGATGGAGTGTCAAAGTTGAAGAACTCCTTGATCAATTATAGCTTAGAGGAGATAACTACTGCAACTGAGAATTTCAATGAGGCTTCAATGATCGGTGCAAAAAAGTATAAAGGTAAGATCGGTGGTTCATTTCTTGCAATTGAAGAGATGGATTCTGAGGAAGCTGCACGAAATGTGATTTATATATTGACAAAGATTAATCATTTAAACATTGTTAGGCTTGAAGGTTTTTGCCATGAAAGCAACAAACCTTATCTTGTCTTTGAATTTGCTGAGAATGGTACCTTATGGGACTGCTTGTCAAATCCAAAATTGGATAGGCAGTTCACATGGGCAAAAAGGCTGCAGATTGCATTTGATCTAGCTGCAGCTCTTCACTACTTGCATAACTCAACAACACCAGCGTTTGTTCATCACAACATAAATAGCAGAAATGTGCTCGTAACTTCTGATTGGAGGGCTAAAATTTCAGGGTTTAGTTTGGCAAAAGCAGTTACTAACGGGCAGATATGCCTTAAAATGGATGTGTTTGCATTTGGAGTTGTTTTGCTTCAGTTGATATCAGCAAAAGAGGTTATAAGTACTACAGATGAGAAAATTGTAATGGATTCAATCAATTTCTTGCTTGATGATAGGATTGAAGATTCTTCACAGTTCTTGGAAAAACTAAAGGGATTCATAGATCCAGTTTTGGAGGGGGATTATCAATTGGGAGATGCTATTTGTTTGGTGCTCCTGGCAAAGAGTTGTATTGAGGATGAGCCAGATCTTAGACCTATCATGACTGATATTATTATAGCTCTTTCAAGAATTGTATTTGTATAGCTTTTTTTATTTTGCTTTTCTTCTTCTTGTTTTTACAGAAATTTCAGTGATAAGTTAATCATATTCATACTTAGCTTAATTATTTTTATCTTAACAAAAATAAAGACTAAAGCATATATCACAAGCTCTGTTATACGACCTTATCACTTAAAAAAATTCAAAAATTGGTCTAATTAATAATATTTTTATATGACTATAATGATTATATAAATTTTGTTCTATTGCAATAAAATTCAACGGTAACAGTGGAGTGGAATGGGTCAAATATTCAAATTTGAAATGTAAGCTTGAAAGCAACTCTTTTGTAATACAAATAGTCCAGTCGAAACAATGATTTTTTTCCATTGCAACACTTAAATAAAAGAAAAAAATTCTACGTACCATTAACTATGAAAAGGAAAAATTTAGAGTGTGTTTGAAAAGAGGAGAACGGAAAATGAGAGTGAAAAATAACAAATGAAAGTTAAATTTCTTCAATTAGATATGGTGAAGAAAATTTAGAAAAAATGAAAATCATGAGCACCTCATCTTAGCCGACCAAGCTAATGTCATTGACCAAACTTTTCAATTTGTCTCTTTCATTTGGACTCAACAGGACAGGGGTTTACCAACCCAATTAAGTAGTTACACAAACATTTTTAAGTAGTGAATCAAATTCATGTATGATTATATCTTTGAAACCCACTTTGTATAACTAAGTTTTATTAATATCTTAACGGATTATTAAGGGTAAAAAAAGACAAAAAAAAACTTTTATTGACTAAATTTTTAATTCAAAATGAGATAAATGGAGTATTATATATTATTACAAGAAAACGAAAGTGATTAACTAGTGGCACGTGATTGATCAATTTTCTTTTCATGTCATATGAATTTTTTTTTTTTTTTTTTTAAAGTTATCATAAGATTAACAAAATCATATAAGTTGGTTGATTTTTGACGAGGATTTCTCTTCATTGTGCATATAAATAAAGACAACATTTATTTAAAAGTGGAAGCTATTAATTATATATGTATATGATTTATTAATCAACTCTTCAAATATTATTTCAGTACAAGAGGGAGAAAACTCTAATTCAAACCTTAATTAACTTTCGTAATTAAATATCCAAATCCTCACCTTCCAACTGATTAATCATCACTTTCAGTTCATGTCTATGCCCACAGAACATTAAATCCAAATAAACAAGGAAAAATATAATGAACAGCATCTAGAGCACCATTTATCCTTTTCCCTCTGTATCTGTAAGGATAATGAACAACACTTAACTAATTATGCAGAGAAGGCACAACCATGAGAGGTATTTTCTTCCGAATAACCAAATAGAAAACCTCATCCATGTCCAAATCCTCTGGCCCTTGACCCTCAGGCAATTTCCAATCAAACAAGAAAAGAAGATTGGCCAACACATATTCAACTTCTTTAAGTGCATATGATATACCAGGGCAAAGCCTTCTTCCTGAACCAAATGGAATATACTCTTTATGTTGTCCCTTAAAGTCAGCTGGATTATCAACAAACCTTTCTGGAATAAAATCTTCTGCTTGTTCCCATAACCTTGGATCTCTCTGAATGCCCCATGCGTTGATCAATACTCTTGTGTTGGCCGAAATGTCATATCCTTCAAGTTTAACATCCGATGTTGTTTGACGAGGAATCATTCCCGACACATGATGTCTTAGAGTTTCTTTCACTACGCATTTGAGGTAGACCATGTGATCAAGATCGGATTCTTCTACTTTTGATTTATTTCCTACCACTCTTCTTACCTCTTCTTGTGCTTTCTTCATTATTCTTGGATTTTTCATTAGCTCTGCCATTGTCCAGTCCATGGTTGTTGCAGTAGTATCAGTTCCTCCAATAAACATATCCTGCAATTATTAGACCAGGAGAAAGTATATATATTAGCTCTGTCAGGATTTGAACCCTGATATGCACAAACAAACGCAAAAACAGATAGAGAGATACATATATTTAAATATACCATTAGGACAGCTTTCATGCTTTCGCGAGTGAAATCAACGGTAAGCATGTCAGTCTTTTCAAGATGGAGAAGAATATCCACAATGTCTTTCCTATCATCAGCCTTGTCCTGGCTTCTTCCTAGATGTTCTTCAATCACTTTATCAAGAAAACCATGCAATTCTTTGGAAGCTTTTTTCACTTTTCCTGTGAAGCCAGTTAGAACATCTAGCAAACCCAAAGAAGGAAAAAAATCTTGGAAGGTGAAACTTCCAACAAGGTCTATTGCTCCTCTAACCAAATCCCCAGAACTACTATGCCCACTTTCATTATTATATACAGTACCAAGAGCTGATCTTGATACGATGTTGTTAGAAATTGAAACAAGCAATTCACTTAAATCAACTGGAGATCCTTGCAAGCTTGCATGGCGCAGTTTCTCCACTAAGTTTGCAGTTTCTTCTCTTCTTACAAATTCAAAATATTGTACTCTTTTCTGGCTCAAGAGTTCAAGAACGCAAACCTTCTTCACTTGTCTCCAATACTCACCATATGGACAAAAAGCGAGGTTCTGGCATCCAAAGAACAGGTCATCGGCCGCGGCGGTTTTAGGCCGGTCACCGAAAGCAATATCATGATTTTTAGTGATTTCTTGAGCTATCTCTGCCGAAGAAACTACAAGAGTCGGAACTTTTCCGAAATGGACCATCATAAGAGGGCCATATTTATCAGAAAGCTTTTTGAGAGAGCGGTAAGGGAGTGGACCTAACTGGTGAAGGTTTCCGATCAGTGGTAGCCTTGGTGGTGATGGAGGCAATTTGAGTTTGCGATTTTTGGCGAGTTTAAACAAAAAAACAAAGGATAAAAGAAGGACAGGGGCAAGAAGCAAAGGATCGAATGGAACTGTTTTGTCTAGCTCTTGCCACCATTGATGAAACAAAGCTACTAGTTCCATTTTCCTTTTTTATTCTACTTTGATACTCTACTAGTGAATTGCAAAGCATACAGGGACACCACAAATATATAGTTAGGAAAGGCAGGGGTACCAAGCCACCAGACAAGCCAAGAGGCAATGGTTTTTCTTTTCTTTTTTTTTTTTTTCCTTTCTGGGCGGCCCGGCGGTCCACTGCATATGTATGTACTATCGAGGAAAATAGCAAAGGTGGACTTTTTCGCTTTTTTATCCAATTGCTAAGTGGGAATACTTAATTTAAATTTTGAACTGAAAAAAAAAAATTATAAACTTTAACAATTTAACAATTTGCGTTTGATGAAGTTTCTCAATGTATTTTTTTAGAAAAATAAATTTAATATGAAAGAGAAAAAACTGACAAAAACATTTTGACAACAAACGAAATATTCATTCCATAACTTAAGAAATTTAAATGATTTGGCACAAATGAATATATAAAGCTTAAAATAAGAAAATTTGGCACAAAAATATATCTCCGGTACTAAACAGAAGAAATTATTATTTGAACATATATGTGATTATAATATTAAAAGTGAGATGACAAGATAGACTTTCTTCTGTATTTTATAAATCAATAGTCAATTTTGAAGACTATGTATAAACTTAATACTGTAAGTTGGCATTCTTGAATTCAATCAAAAGAGTTCCTTTCTTCTTCTTTTGGTTTTAAGATTGTCAAAGTCTTTTGTCATTAATCACTCTTTTTATATTACTGAATAAGAAAAGAAAAAATAAAACAGAAGAAGCAACTATTAATAATGAAATTTCACTTTGTCTTCATATGGCCTATCTTATATGACCAATTCCATCATTTTGAATAATCATTCTCCCATTTTTCATTACTATATTCTTTTGTATGACCCTTTTTTAATTATATGTAACCCAACAACTAATTAATAGATAACAAGTGTTAACGTTTTTCCTGAAACCGGGATGGTAAGCACATGGATGTGCAAACTGTCCAGTTGCCACTCTAAAATGGACAGAAATATTTAAAAAACAAAAATGAAAAATTTTTAAAAAAAGATAAAGAGGGCTGCCTCCATCTTTAGCTTCCTTGCATTTTCTGATAGGACTGGGAGCATAAATTTGCACCGAATAATTAGCAAGTGGTGGGCACTGCTCATTCATTCAAATAGAAATTTTATCATCAGTTCATTAACTCTTTTTCTAATTTGCAATTAGACATTTTTTCAAAATAGGAATTTATATTATAATTTCTCGATTATGTCACTAAATAATGTTAAGAATTGAACAAACTAATAGCCGGGGTCTTGAAGTACAATGCAAAGAAGGTAGCTTTTGCTGTTCATTTTTCAATGTGAATTATTTGTGACCAAAAAGCATTCCCTGAAAATACAGAAAAAAGAAACACAAGACATGCCAATGTTATACAACAGCAAAAGTGGGAACTTGATCAGGGAGAGTACAATGCTGGAACGAGACGAAGAGGAATTTTCTTATGAACAGAAAGCCCATAAACTTCACTCATGTCCAAATCCTCACCATCAGGCAACTTCCAGTTAAACCAATAGAAGAGATTTGCAATCACAACCTCTGCTGAAGCCATCCCAAACGTGATTCCTGGACAACCCCTTCTTCCACCGCCAAATGGGATGAATTGGAAGTCTTGGCCTTTGAAATCAAGTGGGTTATTCTCAAATCTCTCTGGCCAAAACTCTTGAGGTTTGTCCCATACCTCTGGGTCTGTTTGAATTGCAAGTGCATTTACAAGCACGGTTGCTTTAGGAGGAATATAATATCCTCCCAATTCAACACTTGTAGATGTTTCTCTTGGAACCAATAGAGGAGCAGGAGGATGCAATCTAAGAGTTTCTTTGATTATACATTTCAAGTAATTCATTTGTTCAATATCATCTGCCTCTACCTTTAATTTCTTTCCCACAACTCTTCTTACCTCTTCTTGGACCTTACTCATCACATTTCCATTTTTCATAAGCTCTGCCATTAACCATTCCGTTGCAGTTGAAGTTGTATCAGATCCTCCTACGAACATGTCCTGAAATTTACAATGAAGTAATTTTGAATCAAACTTTGCAAGGATATCTGATTTAATTTTGAATTTAGTAGTTCACAAGTGTTTTCATTGTATTCTGTTATGTGTTATTATTTAGGCTTGGTCAAGACATTTCCAAACAAGTGTCTAGTAGATTGGCAAACAGCTAAACGAGCTAAGCTTTATTAAGCTCAAGTTTGGCTTGTTAAAAATGTATACCGAGTTCGAGCTAGAGCCAAACTCATTTGATGTTATAAGTTGGCTTCTGAGCCAACTTGGTAATAAGGTTCGCGTATCTCATTTCAAAGAATTCAACCTGTTTATTAAACTAACTCCATAAATCGGATAAAAAATTTAAATTATTAGGGTTGTGCATGATCTTCTAATTCTAAGTCAAGCCAAGTTTCAAGCAATTCATATACGACTTGATTCATTTATGGTTATAATACAGTTTTTTCAAACAAAAATGCAAAGAAAGTATATATATCATACCAACAAGATCGCTTTGATTTTTTCTTGACTAAGCTGAAAATCGAACGTGCCATTCTTTTCAAGCTGCAGGAGAATATTCACAAAATCTTTCTTAGCAGACAAGTCATCTTCTTCTTCATGATTCCCCAAATTCCTATGCTCTTCAATCACCTGATCAAGAAAAGCATCTACCTCTCTTAAAGTTGATTTCAACTCGAAAACTAAACCAGTTAGATAATCCATCCATTTCAAGAAGGGAAATGTATCCCCAAAACTAAAGCCCATAAATTGCTCCATCATTCTTCTTGACAACTTTCCAAACTTGCCCCCTTCAGACTTCTGGCCAAGAGCACATCTTGAAATTATGTTGATTGAAATAGATGCCAGCATATCACTTATATTAACAGAGTCCCCTGTGACACATGCATCTCGAATTTTATCGACCAAATCTGCAACTTCCTCGTCCCTTATAAACTGAAATGATTGCACTCTTCTCAGGCTTAAAAGTTCAAGAACACAAATCTTTCGAACTTGTCTCCAATACTCACCATAGGGAGAAAATGCGATATCCGCGCATCCATGCAGGAAAATATTTGCAGCTGTCATTTTGGGTCTGTTTGAGAAAACAATATCATGACCCTTCATTATTTCTCTGGCGGCTTCTGCAGATGAAACAACAAGAGTCTTATTTTGCCCAAAATGCAAGAGCATTAAAGGTCCATATTTCTTGGACAGAGCATCGAGAGAACGATGAGGGAGTTTGCCTAGCTGGTGAAGGTTTCCAATGATTGGTAGCTTTGGTGGGCTAGGAGGTGAGTTGAGTCTCCCATTGCCACCTCCTCTTCTAAGCTTATGCAAAAGGAAAACAAAGGACAGGAAAACAAGGAGGAAAAGAAAGGTATTGAGCTCCATTCGCTGCAAGTATGGTAATATAGCCATTTCCAGGATTTAGTTTTGCACAAGGAACTCTTTCCACTTATATGGTTAGCCAAGCTCCTATTAATGTTCGCATGCAGACAATTTGTGGACGTTGCAACCGAACTAGCAAGCATTTGAAGTCAAAATAGTTACATAATCAAAATCTCCAAATGTATATGTTCATCTACTCGGTGCTTGCTACTATGATTTCAAAAAATAAATAAATGAATAAAGTTTCAAGTTTCTCACTACTACCTACGAGCTCAATCGGTTAACTTGCTTGGCATTTTCTTATCCACGAGTGTCTAAGTATTTAGAGATAGACTTAGGTAAACCCCTATCTATGCAACTAAATTAATAAAAAATGACTCTTTTTTTTTTTCTAAAGCGAAGTATTTCTTATAAAAAAATAATGGATAAAATAGCACTATTTTTAAAAAATTCTACAAGTAACGCCATATATGTAACCATTCATATATATATATATACTAAATCAATTTTAAAATGTATTTTTTTTAAAAAAAGATTGTGTTCTTATATAATCATTTTATATACAAATATATAATCGAAAATACTATGTTGAACCAAAAAATTATTAATTTGATGCGTAAGAAATGTAGGGAAGTTTTCTCCATTAAAAAACATGTATGATCTATGTATAAAAGCTAAATTCTTCCATCGGTGTCACCTTAAAATTTTGATTGCTCTTAGTAATTTTTTTTTTCTTAATTACCCACAAAATACAGTCACAATTGAATTAATATTATGAATATCAATAAATATTATTAATGTTAACGTAATTGATAATTTTAATATCTTTCAAAATAATAAAATTTTTAGTTTTCTACAATTAATGAAATAATAACTTCATTAATATTATTTTAAAGTAATTAATTTAATATTTTTAATAAACAATAATTAAATATATTACTTGTGTTTTTCAGTTTTTCTAGAGAATACAAATAATAACAAAACTGCATATCAAGATTCGTTCGGCATATTACCTGTAAATACATAAAATTTGTATTTTCCATTCAAATATATATATATATATATATATATATATATATATATATATATATATATATATATAATTTGCATTTTATATATAATATATGTTAAATTTCGTTTCAAATTTTAATTTGGCACTATGGACAAATTCTAACATCACTAATAATAATAAAGCCAGAAGCTGATAAGATATGTCTGCTTTATCCAATCTATTTACACATTCCCAGGAAAACCCATCGCCGACATTGATCTATCTCATCACGTCCCACGATCATAATCTCATATTAGCAAATCATTCAAGTTAGAACAAAATTTTAAGTTACATCATTACAATAGGGTAAAATATAATTGTTCTTGGGTTTATTAAAGATACTATTATTTCATCCCCCATCTTTTCTAAACTGATGATAAAACTATCTGCTTAGCAAATATGAAAACTTGTTGCACATACAGCTTTTTATTATGGAACAGAAAACCGGCATCAGAAACGATATCAAATAGGGCACTTAAAACCATACATGTACCATACTCCAGAAAAATGCTAATCAATAACTTCTGAATTTAGATCAGTGAATTTTTAGATATACAAGTAAGCAAGGGTTAGCAGGTTTAACAGGGGATGGGAGCGGCATCTAGGAAAATTATATACATCCGCCAACTTCCCAACGGTTGGGACAACAGTCAGGCAATCAATCGTCTATCAACAATATTACCAACATGGCCTAGCCTAGTTGTCCAACCCCCTAACGTTCCGCTGAAGCCTTCTTTCCCTTGATTAAGCTGGCTGCTTCATATAACCAATCACCTCCTCAGATTGTCCCTGTTAAAGAAGGGATGCCTTAGTGCTTCACGAGCTGTTAGTCTATCTGAAGGATCATATCTAAGCAGTCCTTGCAAGAGATGTATGATATCTCCAGCTGAATGATCTACATGTTGCATTATTAGATTCTACAACAACACAGCAGAAAAAGACCACATTAAAGAATGGGGAAAAAGAAAAAGAGAGAATAGACAGGACAGATGCAAAAACCCAACACAAACCTGCAGACGAGGTAGCTTCAAAACAGCTTTAATGCTATCTCTAGAAGTAGCACCTTCAGGCCAGTCCAATCTACCCCTTCTAACATATTTCTCAGCATGTCGACTGTGCACAACAGGAAAGATATATCAACTAAAAGAAATGAAAGAAATAAGAACACCATTGAAAAAACAGACAGCAAAAATCTTACTCGACTCTCTTGAGCATATGCTGAGGAAGAGGCCCAAGCACTCGATCCATCATCGCAAGGTGCTCTAAATTTTCGTGTGTTTGAAATAGTGCCTCACCCTGAAAAGAAGTAACAAGCAGCACAAAATCTTTCATATCAGAACAAACTTTATTTCACATCAATAAGTTGAAAGGCAGTTCAAAAAACTACTGAAAGTAGAAATGAGGATATCAGAAGCATACCGTGCATAATTCCACCAAAATGCAACCAACACTCCAGATATCACAAGGATAACTCCACCCAAGTCCTAAAATATTACAAACAATTGATATTGTGCACTGCCATCTGATTTTGAACCAAATAAAACTCTGTAAACAGAACAAGGACTGGTTACCAAGAATAACTTCTGGTGCTCGGTAATGTCGTGTTGACACAATGTAGTTCTGATCTTGGCGTTCATAAGTAGTGCTACCAAAGTCGATCACTTTAATAGCACTTGACTTTGGGATTCTTTTAAAGTTAGAACTGTCTTTGGGTGATCGAGATGAACCCTGCACATAGTAAGACACGGTGTAAATATTGGAAATCTTCACAAATAACAAAAATCCCAAAGAAAGTAACACTGGAAGGAAAAAATGTTGCACATACAGAGATAACAAAACTTAAAATAAAATTTATGACCTTACCTTGTAATCAGGGACCTTAACATAGTCAGAAGAAACTAGAAGAATGTTCTCAGGCTTCAAATCAGTATGAATCAGTCGCAAGTCATGCATAACTGCAGAATTCAACAAATACCAATAACACGACATAAGTTATCTAGATAAAAACAGAAGCAGTTCAAAAGCAAATTCCAACGAAGTTGATCTGACATGCAACTACAAATAAAATTTTGATTCATTTTAATTATTTGATGGAAGGAAAAGAAAGTGACTCTTCCACAAAATGGACAAATTTTGTGTGTGATGAGAGCATGCCAACAAGTACATCGCCCAATAAAATCATAATATAGAAAAAAAAAATGCAAGTATGCAGGGGAAAGAAACTAGCTTTGATAATTACTACACACATGCTACACATTCCAATAGTTGTCTTCCAATCTCACGGACAAGATCAATGGGAAATGAGCGATAATTGTTTTTGCGAAGAAAATCGTATAAGCTTGGTCCAAGCTTCTCAAAGACCTGTTGAAACCATTTACATTCACCCACAAGTCTTAACCCCCAAATTATTTCTGAATTGGGGAAATTAATCCATTACAAATCAACTATATACTTACAATACAGATATGGTTACGATAGTCAAACCAGTTCCTTATTTGCACACAACTGCAAGGAATAAACCCATTTAACCAGTGACATAATGTTTAAGAAAGCTGGTTACAGGGCCTGCAAATGGCATAATGATAATGGAGGCCAGTTAGATTACTCACCGATTGCCACCTTTATCATGTTTACCAAGCTGTTGCAGGACATCGATCTCTATCATAGCAGCTTCACGATACTTCTTAATCCCGCGGACAATTTTGATTGCAACCATCTCCTTTCTTTCTCTATCCCAGCATTCTAAAACCTGACCAAAAGTTCCTAAAAAGGTATAGGCCAAAGGGGTGTCATGTCAGATGGATGAAAGATAAACCAAACAACAATCAAAATTAAATTAACAGTAAAAATACCTTCACCCATCTTGCTGTGTATCTTATCTGCATAGAAAGAATGAAAAAAAGGAAGTTGAGTTAGTTTGTAGCAAGCAACAGACATTAGACACTGCAGTTTACACTTAGGAACAAAAGTCCCATGCATGGAGTTCCAAAAGGTCCCATGCATGGAGTTTTAAAAAGTCCCAAAGAACCAAATGCAATAAAAGAAGCAGCACCTTCACCTAATGCACTAAAACATAAATATGCCACTTAATCATATCTTCAGATTTTATTAAGGAGAACTTCTCCATGACTAACATTAACTGTATGCTCAGCATTGATTTGTTACAAAAACCTATTAATTGTTTATAAAAGGTATAGATAGTAAAGTGTAATTACAGCGAGATGTTAAATTTTCTCCAAGCGCAAACATGTAATGGCCATCCTTGTCATCTTCCCGCCAGGGGGGGGAACCATTTCGAGCAACTCCCTTTACAAATAGAGAACTAGAGGTAGTATGATCTGAGGTTGCTCCAGAAGATGCAAAGCTTGCTACATTCCCAAAATCTTGTCCACAAAATATTCCTAGCTGAGCCTACACACAGCCACCCATTTATGCACCACTCAAAAAATTAAAACAAAATTTTTCACCTGATATTGTCATACCCTTTGGAACACCCTTCGCTAATTGGCAAAAACTCATTCATGAGAAAAAGCATATAGTAATTTTCAGAAAAAAAAAATACTACAATATTATATTTAAACCAGAAATCCAGTGAGACATCTATGGAAAACATAGATACATGGAAAACTTTGAGCAAATTTATGAATATCTTATACTATATTTCCTCTAAACCAACCCAATATACCATTATCAAAGTCTTAATATTTCATGGGACACATAATATACACAAAAAGAGTTGATGATTCCTCTTCTCCCAAACTGAAAACATAATAAACTCAATTATCAAAATAAGCATTAGAAAAAAAAAATCCCGAATCCCTAAAACGACATATCTGAGTACATGTACATATTCATATTAACATGTATAGAAATAAAGAAATCCTGTTATATTAGATGAAAAATATGTTGTCGATGGAAACAAACAAGAAAAAGATTCAAACAGATCAAGGTACCAAAGATAAATGAAAGGATTAGATCCGCTATAAGAAACACAAAATCCCGTAATTTTGGAACATAAATTGTTAAAAGAAGAAAGATTGAACCCTGATTAGTCTATTATACAATTAAATATGAACAAAATTTATCAGATCTACAGAAACAAAAAAAAAAAAAAAGCAAAATAGGTAGCGAGCTAAGATAGAAAGAAGAAGAGGTGATACCTTAGGAACCTGCGGCACGTCCCAGCCCAAACGAGCCCTCTTCCTGGGTCGCCGATCCAGATGCGTTAGGGGAAACTCGATCACGCGCTCCATCTCCATGATCGAAAGCAGGATCGAAAAGAAATACAAAAACTATATAGAGAAAATAGATGAGAAAGCGAGAGAAAATTCGGGAACTACGACGAGAAACTAACAAACAGCGTTAGGAGGAAGATAAGGTATTGTTAGGAGAAGGCGACTCACAGCTAACCCTAATTTTAACCAACAACAATGCGAGTGCAAGGAGGCTAAGACAATAATCGTCCGTCCACGTGTCTTTATCTTAGCCGTGGGTCTGACTGAGACACCTGTCTGCTAGCTTTCAAGGCTTTTGTCATGTGGTTTATTAACTATGATTAGATTTAACTATGGTTCAGTTAGCGTCAGATAACAGCTAGAATATTGGGAAAGTTATGAACTTTTCCAAGGACAGATCACACAATTATTTTAAAATCTTTAAAAAAAATTTGGTTCAGCAAATTTTCTTTTTTTATTGTTCACCAGAATTTGACATTATTGGAAAGCAATTTAGTGGGCTGGTGTTTGATAATTGGGCTTTTGCTTGGTGGAGCGACAACATAAGCTATGATGTGGACGATGAACTACTGCCAGTGGCCTATTTGCAACTTTTCACCCGGCTTCCATGAAGTGTAAAGGCCCAAGGCCAGAAAAGTCTGGCTAGCCATTCTACTATCTGTCCAGCTATTTAGGAGACTTCTCTTTTTTTTTTTTTTTTTCGTTCTTTCTTTCTTACTTTCTACGTAAAAGAGGAAAATACAAACGACCCATTCCAGCAAAATCTGGATTCTGGAATAACCTATACCGGAAGTATCATGACCTCATTTTGGGAATGGTAGAGGCATATAAGGAGGATTCGCATATGGCCATTTCTGGAATAAGAATTATTTTCGAGTGGAGGTCACTTGAACATTATTAATATGAAATACCTTCTCATGATATTATCAGATTAGGTTAGCTGACGATAATATTAAAGAAAAAGAAAAAAATCTTCTATGCAGCCTATATTTTATATTTTGTCTTTATATATGGGCGTACACGACGACAGCGTAGAACGCGGACTATATTACTAACACAATCGCTAGCCTTCTCTTTAACTGGGGAAAACAATAATAGCTAACGACAAAATGGAAATTTCAAGCATTACTCATCAATTGCAGCCTCTCTATGTATCGGTCCTCTGTTTCCTTTTCTTTGCCTATTTCCTGATCAAATGGCTGACTTCTTTACTAGCCACCCAAAAAAACTCGCCGCCTTCACCGCCAAAGATCCCGATTCTTGGAAATCTCCACCAACTTGGGCTTCACCCTCACCGATCACTCATGTCCTTGGGTCAACGCTATGGCCCACTCATGATGCTTCACTTCGGCAGCAAGCCTGTGCTGATCGTCTCATCCGCAGAGGCTGCAAGGGAGATTATGAAAACCCATGATCTCGTTTTTGCTAACAGACCCAAATTAAGTGTTACAGACAAGCTTCTTTACAACAGCAAGGATGTGGCCAGTGCTCCCTACGGTGAGTATTGGAGACAAATGAGAAGCATTTGTGTACTCCATCTCTTGACTAACAAAAGAGTTCAATCTTTTAAAAACGTGAGAGAAGAAGAAGTCAATTTCATGATTGAGAAGATCCACAAATTTTCTTCATCGTCTTTGCCTGTGAATTTGAGTGAAATGTTTGCTTGCCTTGCAAACGATGTAATATGCAGAGTAGCTTTTGGGAAGAAGTATAGGGGTGAAGATGGTAAAAAATTTCAGAAATTGTTAGGGGAATTTATGAGATTATTGGGTAGTTTCGACGTAGCTGTGTTCATTCCTTGGCTTTCATGGATTCATTGGATTAGTGGGTTTGATGCAAAAGCTGATAGAACTGCTAAAGAATTCGATGAATTTATAGAAGGAATACTTGAAGAGCACATCAATAATGGGAGAACTGTTACAGATGGAAAAGAAGTTCCAAATGATTTTGTTCATGTTCTGCTTGAGCTTCAAAAGGAAAGCAACAATAGTAAGTCTGAGTTTTCACTTGAAAGAGAAAATATAAAGGCTCTCATTCTGGTATGGCACCTGCTCTTCTTCTTTCTCTGCCAAAATTTTGAAGATTCAGCTGCTGCTTTTCTTGAAAAAATTTATTTATTGATTTTTCTGGGCAGGACATGTTTGTTGGCGGATCTGATACATCATCCACCGTTCTAGAATGGGCAATGACAGAGCTGATAAGGCATCCAAGAGCCATGAAGAAATTACAAAGTGAGATCAAGGCAATTGCTCCTGAAAAATCAAACATAACAGAAGCTGATTTGGACAAAATGCAATATCTTAAATTGGTGATCAAAGAGGCTCTTCGCTTCCATGTTCCCTTTCCATTATTAGCCGCGAGAGAATGTATGCAAGATATCAACATATTGGGGTTTCAGGTTCCTGCTGGAACTATGGTTCTAATCAATGCATGGGCTCTGGCAAGAGATTCCAAGCTTTGGAGCAAACCTGAAGAATTCTGGCCTGAGAGATTTTTGGACAATCCTATCGATTTCAAAGGTCATGACTTTGAGTTCATCCCATTTGGTGCTGGTAGGAGAGGCTGCCCAGGAATGCCATTTGCTATGTCGATTATTGAGCTTGTGTTGGCCAATCTCGTCAACAACTTTGAGTGGGAATTGCCCGGTGGAATGAAGGGAGAGGACTTGGATGTAGACGAATCTGTTGGAATTACCACAAGTAGAAAGAATCCACTTTTAGCCATTGCAATACCTATTTCCCACTAGCATTACTCCAACAGAATACTTAATTATTAATAGATGAAATGATGCGTTGAGCTTATGAAGTGTGTATTTACTTTTATTTTTAATAATTTTAATTCTATAACCAGTTTTCACACAATGATATTGTCCTTTCTTTTCATATTTATGGGAGGCAAATATCTCGAATTATTACATTATAAGAGCATTTGTGTATAATTAGGTGATTCATAATTAGATGACAACTAGTTGGCTATATAATTAGATTATTCATACTTCGATTCTATTTCTTTATTTTCCATAATTTTCATTGTTTGGGGCGTTTAGGAAAATAAATCGACGGAAAATTTTTTTCTAGTCAAAGGAAAATTAAATTATTTTTTAAAGAAAATAATTTTTCATTTTCGAGAAAGTAAAACATTTATTTTTCCTGCAAGTTATTTTACGGAAACAAACAGAGTATTAGATGACAATTAATTGGATTTTTCCGATTCGCTCCAATTCATTTATTTTAAATTCAAATGTGAAATTTCAGAAGACTCAATCCTAATAATAGAAAACTTATATATCATATAAGTTTAATAATTTTCAGATTAGTTGGTAATTGTATTACATATATAGTTTTTGGTTCGCCATTTGGTTTAAATATTGATAATAGTATTATACCATCTCCAATGCAATCATGAATTGTGGTTATTGTGTCTTACTAAATAGAAACTTTGGATAGTAATGTCGTTAAATGTGTAGTTGTAGATATTAGATTTTAAAAATAAATCTCTAATGTACGAAAAAAAAATTAATTTCAATAAAAAAGGAAATAAGAAAAAACGAATAAATAGGAAAAAAAGAACAAAAATTTGCGTTCTACTGTCTAACGAACCTTCTACTAAATATATAGAGAGCACTATAGATAATTTCTCATTTTTTTTATATATAGACAATAGCATTAGAGAATATTTTGTTTTTAACTTTCAAATTTTACAGACATGGTAAATAAATTAAGGGAAATTTATTATTTAGTCCCTCAAGTTTTACATAATTATCCAACTAATCTCAAGTTTTGTGCAAATATCTAACTAGTCCCTCAGGTTTAACTCCATCTAATTAAAAGGTCCTTCTGTCCGAAAAGTTAGTTTTTTTCCGTTAAGTGAAGACTAAAAGACTAAAATACCCATCCCTAACTGACGTGGACCAGCATGAAGCGATAAGAAAAAATTATTATTTAGTCCCTCAGGTTTTACATAATTATCCAACTAATCTCACGTTTTGCGCAAATATTTAACTAGTCCCTCAGGTTTAACTCCGTCTAATTAAAAGGTCCTTCCGTCCGAAAAGTTGATTTTTTTTCCATTAATTGAAGACTAAAAGACTAAAATACCCCTCCATAGCTGACGTGGACCAGTATGAAGCGATAATGATATACCTAGTTTGTTTCCCTTTTGTTCCTTCCATGCCATAATGATATACCTAGTTTATCTTTTGCACAGATAACCTTGCATTAAATATTAGGAAAAATTATTATTTAGTCCCTCAGGTTTTACATAATTATTAGTTATTTTCTATTTTATTCATATTTAATATGCAAATTTTATCAAGAAACATTACTATTATCATTGATAAAATCTAAAAAAAAAAAAACAAAGTATTTCATCTATTCATAAATACTTTTAATGTTTTTATGGTAATTAAGTAAGTAAATTTATTCTTATAAATTATAACAAAATATTAATTAATTTTATTAAGTAACTTTAAGTAAGAGAGGAGATGTTATATGATTTTGGAAAATTATAAAAATAATTATTAAATTTAATATAAATAAGGATAAAATTGAAAAAAAAAATTAATTACTCATTAATATTCTAAAAAAAAATATATTTGCGGAGAAAACACCGGCTCTAAAACAATAGTTATTTATAGACAAAAAAAAGTAATTATTATTGTCACCTATATTATTATAATTTCATAATTTTGAATATGAATATTAATATTTAATGCAAGGTTATCTGTGCAAAAGATAAACTAGGTATATCATTATGGCATGGAAGAAACAAAAGGGAAACAAACTAGATATATCATTATCGCTTCATACTGGTCCACGTCAGTTAAGAAGGGGTGTTTTAGTCTTTTAGTCTTCAATTAATGGAAAAAAATCAACTTTTCGGACGGAAGGACCTTTTAATTAGACGGAGTTAAACCTGAGGGACTAGTTAGATATTTGCACAAAACGTGGGATTAGTTGGATAATTATGTAAAACCTGAGGGACTAAATAATAATTTTCCCTTATCGCTTCATACTGGTCCACGTCAGCTAGGGAAGGGTGTTTTAGTCTTTTAGTCTTCAATTAACGGAAAAAAATCAACTTTTCAGATGGAAGGACCTTTTAATTAGACGGAGTTAAACCTGAGGGACTAGTTAGATATTTGCGCAAAATTTGAAATTAATTGAATAATTATGTAAAACCTGAAAGACTAAATAATAAATTACCCATAAATTAAAGATGCACGGTTATATCGAAGATGCTCCCACTAAAATAATGTAAAAATCTAAAGCTGTTTCATAAAATAATGTTTATTTGAAACTATTTAGTATTTACAACGATAGTGAACAGTTGGATGGGTTTTCAGGAAAAAAAAAAATTGTCAATCCCAAAAACAGATTCAGTATCAAAATTCTAAAAATAAGAAAAAGACAAACTTGAATCTTTCCATATTTCAAACCATATACTTTAGACATTGAGCTTAATTTTTTTTTTATTATTTTTTTATGGTTTTCAAACCACAATATTTTAATTTTTAACGTTGTTTGAGATTGATAGATCCTTATCCCAACTTTTCATTATTACTGTAAATAGTTTCAACTAAATATTCTTTTTTGGAAAATAGATAGATTGTTACTACTTTAGTCAAACCTGAGTGGTTCTCGTTTTTTCATTAATTACTAAAACAACTCTTAGTATTTTAATAATTTTCACTTTTCAAATCAAATTAGATAAAAATTTGATACTAAATGAAAACAAAAATATTTTTTATATTTGTAAATCCTTTTAATTTTAGTTTTAATGATAATTATATTGTTATTTTGTATGAAATTGTTTGGGATTATATATTTTTAAATTTTTATAAATAATTATATATATAAAAAATTCAGTTCAACTACGTTGATCCAATTTAGTTCTCACTTTGTTGAAAATGATCTACTTTACAAAAGTATATTGTTAAAAAAATTATTTATTGGAAATAATTTAAAAAAATTATTTATTGGAAAGTATAATTGAAAAGTATTGAATATGCAAATTAATAAATTGCTCTCAAATTACAAAATACAGTAATATTCATAAAACAATACAAATTTAAATATATTTACATAATAAGATAAATTGATAAATTTATCACACTTAACTAAGAAAGTGCAACTTCCCTAGCTGTCCTAAAATACTTACTTTTTTGTGTAACATAAGTTAGAAAATCTACTTTTCAGAAAGTAAAATTTATAATAACTTTATGCACATTGATAAGTTACGCTTTTCTAATTTATTTATTTATATATGCTTTAAAAGATTTGGATTTATTGTTTATTAAGCTCTTGTCATAACATGTCACGAGTCTGGATGCTCCTACTTTATTTTTTTGAAAAAAAAAAAAAACATTGAAGGGTAAAAAAGAGGAGGAAAACCAATGACGTGCCTAAGAAATTCAATGAGAGGGTTCAATAAAATAAATATTAAAAAAAACAAACTATTACAATTAAATTATAATCATCCTCGCCTATTCATAATAACTTTGTTGTCAATATTTACCCATACATATTTTTTAATGTAAGTCATGAAATAGTCATTCAATAGATCATTTCTCATTCTATTACAAAATGCATTTTTAATAATTTTCATCGCTGCAAAAACACTCTCAATTGCGGCTGTAGCAACCGGCAAAGAGAAGGGATCGAACTAAATAACAAAACAAATGGCTATAGTAGAAAAAAAATTTAAAATAAGTATCGAGGTGCTTTAGTTGCTTGAATTAAGAAAAAGAAAAAAAAGATCAATTGCTATCAATTAAAAAGAAAAAAAACTTTAGACTACGTTTATTTTCATAAAATAATTTGTAAATAATATTTTTTACAATTTTTTATTGTTTGGGACACTCAGGAAAATAAGTCAATGAAAAATATTTTTCTGATCAAAAGAAAATTCAGTCATTTTTTAAGGAAAATAACTTTTCATTTTCGAGAGAGTAAAACATTTTTGAGACATTGATAAACTTTATAAATCTATATTTTTTAATTTATTAATAATCATAATCACTACCAATAATCATTATTCGCCACCGGCCACCGGCTGCTTTCATAATTTATATATTTTTTTTACATTCTTATCATATTTAGCAATAAAATTTTTAAATTATAAAACTTCTTATTATTAATATTTTTTATGATCTAATGAGATAAAAACTTTAATGTTTTTAACTAATTTATAATATTACAATCAAACAGCGAAAAATAATTCATTTGAAAAATATTTTTTAAATATAAAAAATATTTTTTAGCAAATTATTTTACTGAAATAAAAGTAGCGTTAGAGTTCTAATTTTTTTAGAGTCAATTATCAAAATATTTTCTTCTTTTTTTTTTAAACCATAACTCGTTGGTGTAGAGTTACTATATACAAGACAAAATATATTTGTGGGTAAAACAAAATTGCGAACCAGTTAAAAAATTTGTCAAACACCTAAATCAGCTATAATCATTTAAATCAATTTGAAGATATAAAAAATTAATTGCCATGGCAGTAATAAAGTCTGCTCAGAAAAAAAAAAAAAGCTGCCAAAAAAATATTAATTCTACCAAAAAATATCAGTTGCGCCTCTCACCAAAGCAGAATGTGAAAGTGACTTAAATTTTTACCTAAACGATACGTGCAAGCATGACCAATAAGTTACGTGAACAGTTAGAGCCACTAGTTCAATAAGTTACGTGAACAGTTAGAGCCACTAGTTCAATAAGTTACGTGAACAGTTAGAGCCACTAGTTCAAGTACTTGTAAAAGGACACTTGCAAATTTTTATTTAAATTGGATTTCTCAAAAGCTAAAACCAGGATATTATTATCTACCCATAACTACCATATTGGCCACAACTGACACCAAATAAAACTTTTGGATGACTCCAACTTTAGTCCCCTCACAAACATTTCAAAGAGTTTATGCAACTTTTGGATGACTCCAAATCTAATCCCACCACAAGCTAGCATTTCAAAAATGTGGAGTTCCGTTCAATTGCTAGAGCAGCGTTATGGAGTCTCATCCCTGTTGCTTCCTTTATCCTTTACAATATTAACCTTTTCTTTCATAATTTTCTTTAAAAGGTCTCCTCTTAGCAACAACAAGAAAACAATGCCACCTTCTCCATCTCGGTTTCCAATAATAGGAAACCTCCACCAAATCGGCTTATACCCTCATCGGTCTCTTCAATCCTTAGCTCAAATCCATGGCCCAATCATGTTGCTTCACTTTGGGAGCACTCCAGTGCTTGTTATCTCGTCATCTGAAATGGCTAAAGAGATAATGAAAACCCACGACATAATTTTCGCAAACAGGCCCAAATCAAGAATCGGTGGCAAACTTCTGTATCAAGGGAAAGATATAGCAAATTCTCCTTATGGGGAATATTGGAGGCAAATGAAAAGCGTATGCGTTCTCCATCTACTAAGCAACAAAAGAGTACAGTCTTTCAGAAATGTTAGAGAAGAAGAAACGACTTGCATGATCAAAAGAGTTGAGAAGTGTTGCTCTGATTGTTTACCAGTCAATTTAAGTGAAGTTTTTGCGAGTCTTACTAATGATGTAGTTTGCAGAGTAGCGTTGGGGAGGAAATATAGTAAAGAAAGAAAATTTAAGGAGTTATTAGAGGAATTTGCGATGTATTTGGGTTTTGTTGATATTGGGGATTACATTCCATGGCTAAGTTGGATAAACCTTGTAAATGGATTGTACAGTAAGGTGGAGAAAGTGGCTAAAGAGTTGGATAGCTTTTTAGATGGAGTAGTTGAAGAGCATAGAGATGCAAAAGATGGTGAAGATGCTAACAACAAAGACTTTGTGGACGTTTTGCTTTGGATTCAGAAAGAAAATATGGCCGGATTTTGTATGGATACAACTAGCGTCAAGGCTCTCATTTTGGTAATCTTCTTTCTCCCCATATTTACATCGCTCGATAAATCATAGGAAATTACTTATATAGATCCGGTCCATAGCCATACATTATGGATCAAGCCATTACATGATAGTCTGATACTTTGCAGGTTTTGAAATTCGGCTCTATTTTGATCTTTTGTCAATTTTTTTCCAATCCAATTCTTTTTTTTTTTTTAGCTTTGGCATCTTTAATTGAAAAAAACAAAAAATATTTTCAATATTTTTAAATCATCACGTCATATTTATAAAATTTTATGTTAATTTTAAAATAATTCTATTAGTCTTATCAAATAAGTATCGCATAAATTAAAATTTAATTTTAAAAATAGATGTGCTAATTAATAATTTAATAACATAAATTTCTTTTACTTAATAAAAAAATCTTGAAACATGGCATAAGAATTTATTTAATGAAACATAATTTTTTTAATTACATATTTTGTTTTCATATCATCTATATTTCAAGGATCAAAATCTTAATTATTGTAATTTTTGATTGATCATATAGTCAAATTATTATGTTCATTTAATAAAAAAATAAATATATAACCTCTTAAAAATTGTTTTAATTGGAGATATCTTAAATACCATATTTTTAAATCTATAAATTTTGCCACTTATGCAGTGGCTTTAATTGTTAGCTGTTCGAATAGTTTTTCATAAAATTATAAAAGTTAAGTGTGGTATGAGTTAATTTTTTATAAAATACTACATTAATCTCTAAAAGCTAATCCAAATGCTATATTACC